>NC_059445.1:81929700-82224700 GCF_905237065.1 Salmo salar | reverse complement strand
TTACTATATTCACTTTATTCACTACAGTATATTCACTATTCTCTACATTCACCATATTCACTATATTCTCTATATTCACTACATTCCTAGAGGAAGAAATTAGTTTAAGGCAAGACCTATGTAAAGAAAGTAACAGACAAGAATTTAATCAACTCAACAATTCAATTGCAGCTCTTCTATTCAATTTCAGTTTTTCTATTTAATTTCTACTTTTCTGCCAAAGTGAGCATCAGAGGAGAGCACCAGGGAGGGAGTCAGATGGATCAATAGAACAGGCCCACTGAAACGCTGCCAAGCCAATCCAGAATCGATTTCTCTACTCATTAGTCCATTGGCCTGAGCTGTGACTGACGCAACACAGCCCAGATGAGAGGAGGGAGGCTTAATCAGATAACATGTTTTATTGTATTCACATGGAAAACGGAGCAGCGGGACCCAGCCAGTGGAGAGTTGACTCTAGCTCTGGTTCTGACTGGCTCTGTTCCCAGGGCTCTGGTTCTGACTGGCTCTGTTCCCAGGGCTCTGGTTCTGATTGGCTCTGTTCCTAGGTCTCTGGTTCTGACTGGCTCTATTCCTAGAGCTCTGTTCCTAGGGCTCTGGCTCTGACTGGCTCTGTTCCTAGGGCTCTGGTTCTGACTGGCTCTGTTCCCAGGGCTCTGGTTCTGATTGGCTCTGTTCCTAGGGCTCTGGTTCTGACTGGCTCTGTTCCTCGGGCTCTGGCTCTGACTGGCTCTGTTCCTAGGACTCTGGTTCTGACTGGCTCTGTTCCTAGGGCTCTGGTTCTGACTGGCTCTGTTCCCAGGGCTCTGGTTCTGACTGGCTCTGTTCCTAGGGCTCTGGTTCTGACTGGCTCTGTTCCCAGGGCTCTGGTTCTGATTGGCTCTGGTTCTGACTGGCTCTGTTCCCAAGGCTCTGTTCCTAGGGCTCTGGTTCTGACTGGCTCTGGTTCTGACTGGCTCTGTTCCCAGGGCTCTGGTTCTGACTGGCTCTGTTCCCAGGGCTCTGGTTCTGACTGGCTCTGTTCCCAGGGCTCTGGTTCTGATTGGCTCTGTTCCTAGGGCTCTGTTCCTAGGGCTCTGTTCCTAGGGCTCTGGTTCTGACTGGCTCTGTTCCCAGGGCTCTGGTTCTGACTGGCTCTGTTCCCAGGGCTCTGGTTCTGATTGGCTCTGTTCCTAGGGCTCTGTTCCTTGGGCTCTGGCTCTGACTGGCTCTGTTCCTAGGACTCTGGTTCTGACTGGCTCTGTTCCCAAGGCTCTGTTCCCAGGGCTCTGGCTCTGACTGGCTCTGTTCCTAGGGCTCTGGTTCTGACTGGCTCTGTTCCCAGGGCTCTGGCTCTGACTGGCTCTGTTCGTAGGGCTCTGTTCCCAGGACTCTGGTTCTGACTGGCTCTGTTCCCAGGGCTCTGGTTCTGACTGGCTCTGTTCCCAGGGCTCTGGCTCTGATTGGCTCTGTTCCCAGGGCTCTGGTTCTGACTGGCTCTGTTCCCAGGGCTCTGGCTCTGACTGGCTCTGTTCGTAGGGCTCTGGTTCTGACTGGCTCTGATTCTAGGGCTCTGGTTCTGACTGGCTCTGTTCCCAGGGCTCTGGTTCTGACTGGCTCTGTTCCCAGGGCTCTGGTTCTGGTTGCTTGCTGCTCCACTGTAGACAATTAATGCTTTCAGACCTAACTATTATCAATCAAATCAAATCAAATCCTAATCCAAAACCCACCCCATAGATTGATTAATGAATTGATTTACAACCTTACCGTTTGTTTATTTAGCTTATTACACCTTCTGCTAGCTGAGTGGGAGCTCAAACGTAGAAGTGCCATTTGGCATCAAGACAGGTGCTGTGAGTTTAGATCACCATGGACTGCTGCTCTGCCATCTTACCAGATACCCCACCAAGGACTGCTGCTCTGTCATCTTACCAGACACCCCACCAAGGACTGTTGCTCTGCCATCTTACCAGACATCCCACCAAGGACTGTTGCTCTGCCATCTTACCAGATACCCCACCAAGGACTGCTGCTCTGCCATCTTACCAGATACCCCACCAAGGACTGTTGCTCTGCCATCTTACCAGATACCCCACCAAGGACTGTTGCTCTGCCATCTTACCAGACACCCCACCAAGGACTGTTGCTCTGCCATCTTACCAGATACCCCACCAAGGACTGTTGCTCTGCCATCTTACCAGACACCCCACCAAGGACTGTTGCTCTGCCATCTTACCAGACATCCCACCAAGGACTGTTGCTCTGCCATCTTACCAGACACCCCACCAAGGACTGTTGCTCTGCCATCTTACCAGACACCCCACCAAGGACTGTTGCTCTGCCATCTTACCAGACACCCCACCAAGGACTGTTGCTCTGCCATCTTACCAGACATCCCACCAAGGACTGTTGCTCTGCCATCTTACCAGACTCCCCACCAAGGACTGTTGCTCTGCCATCTTACCAGACTCCCCACCAAGGACTGTTGCTCTGCCATCTTACCAGACACCCCACCAAGGACTGTTGCTCTGCCATCTTACCAGACTCCCCACCAAGGACTGCTGCTCTGTCATCTTACCAGACTCCCCACCAAGGACTGTTGCTCTGTCATCTTACCAGATACCCCACCAAGGACTGCTGTTCTGTCATCTTACCAGACTCCCCACCAAGGACTGTTGCTCTGCCATCTTAGCAGACACCTAAAGACAAACTGCCAACTCTCACTAAGACTGACACCAACAACTGCCTCTTTAGCCAGTGACCCAATGTGGGAAAAGGGGAAGCGGAATGAATTAGATTGAAAAGGGGGGGGGGGGTGAAGGACATGATTTAAAGAAACATGAGATTATTCTTCAGAATATGCGGTAGATGGATTCCGTTTGATGAACACAGTGGGTGTGAGAGGGTTGTGTGTGTGTGTGTGTGTGTGTGTGTGTGTGTGTGTGTGTGTGTGTGTGTGTGTGTGTGTGTGTGTGTGTGTGTGTGGTGGGCGGCTCAGGAAACAGCACTGGGGGGGCTAATATAGTCCCATCCCTTAGTGTCTGCTTGAGGAGTTTCATCAAACAGCCTCATAGCCCAACCATGTTAAACCCCTCATAGCCTAGGCTACTCTTCAAAGCTGATCATTAAAAACACTGGTCAACACATATCACATTTACATAAGTATTCAGACCCTTTACTCAGTACTTTGTTGAATCACCTTTGGCAGCGATTACAGCCTCAAGTCTTCTTGGGTATGATGCTACAAGCTTGTCACATCTGTATTTGGGGAGTTTCTCCCATTCTTCTCTGCAGATCCTCTCAAGCTCTGTCAGGTTAGATGGGGAGCGTTGCCACACAGCTATTTTCAGCTCTCTCCAGAGATGTTCGATCGGGTCCAAGTCCAGGCTCTGGCTGGGCCACTCAGAGACTTGTCTCGAAGCCACTCCTGCGTTGTCCTGTTGGAAGGTGAACCGTCGCCCAGAACCGCCCCAGAACCGTCGCCCCAGAGGTCCTGAGGGCTCTGGAGCAGGTTTTCATCAAGGATCTCTGTACTTTGGTCCGTTCATCTTTCCCTCGATCCTGACTAGTCTCCCAGTCACTGCCACTGAAAAACATCCCCACACCATGATGCTGCCACCACCATGCTTCAAAGTAGGGATGGTGCCAGGTTTCTTCCAGACGTGACACTTGGCATTCAGGCCAAAGAGTTTAATCTTGGTTTCATCAGACCAGAGAATCTTGTTTCTCATGTGCCTTTTACTGAGGAGTGGCTTCTGTCTGGCCACTCTACCATAAAGGCCGGATTGGTGGAGTACTGCAGAGATGGTTGTTCTTCTGGAAGGTTCTGCCGTCTCCACAGAGGAACTCTAGAGCTCTGTCAGAGTGACCATAGGGGTCTTGGTTGCCTCCCTGACCAAGGCCCTTCTCCCCCAAATGCTCAGTTTGGCCGGGCGGCCAGCTCTAGGAAGAGTCTTGGTGGTTCCAAACTTCTTCCATTTAAGAATGACGGAGGCCACTGTGTTCTTGGGGACCTTCAATGCTGCAGAATTGTTTTGGTACCCCTTCCCCAGATCTGTGCCTCGACACAATCCTGTCTCGGAGCTCTACGGACAATTCCTCCAACCTCACAGCTTGGTTTTTGCTCTGACATGCACTGTCAACTGTGGGACCTTATATAGACAGGTGTGTGCCTTTCCAAATCATGTCCAATCAATTTAATTTAACACAGGTAGACTCCAATCAAGTTGTAGAAACATCTCTAGGATGATCAATGGAAACAGGATGTACCTGAGCTCAATTTCGGGTCTCATAGCAAAGGGTCTGAATACTTATGTAAATAAGGTATTTCTGTTTTTATTGTTAATACATTTGTAAAAAATTATAGTAATCTGTTTCTGCATTGTCGTTATGAGGTATTGTGTGTAGATTGAAGAGGGAAAACCATTATTTAATCCATTTTAGAATAAGGTTGTAACAAAAGAAAATGTGGAAAAGGGGAAGGGGTCTGACTACTCCCCTGCGTGACCTACTTCTTTTGTGCATAAACTGACATACCTGACAAACACAACATGTTCATGTATTTAAAATGTATTTAAAATGTACGTAAATTGAAAAAAAAGTATTTTGTCTGTAATGTCTTCTTCGTTATGTGTCGGAACCCCAGTAAGACTAGCTGTCGTCATTGGTGTCGTCTAATTGGGATCCTAATTAAATCTAATTAAATCTGTGCAGAAATCTAGGTGCTGCTGTAGGCAACTTCCTTGGTTGGGGACAGAAGCACCAGATCATCTGTAAACAGTAGACGTTTGATTTCTGAGTCCAGTAGGGTGAGGCTGGGTGCTGCAGACTGTTCTAGCTGCATCCCTGTCTCAACCAAGGCCCCGAGGACAGATATGTTTATTGCCAATTTCAGCCTACGAGCCAATGTTAAATTGTAGTCCTCTGGGGACTCTAAATCTTTACTATGACTATAAACCATGACTGCGTCACCCCCTATGAGATTATAATCAGCCAGGATACAGTACAAAACACAACCGCAGATAGGCGTTAGGCCTAGCATCTGGCTATGTAAAAAATAAAAGGGATTCAGGAGTGAGAAGAGAGAGAGAGAGAGACGTTTTATTGTCCCATACATCTGCAGTGAGACTGTGAATCGTGAATAGTGCCCAGCAGCAACGTGGCATGGAGCTAATAGGTTACTCCACAGCTTTTAAAGCAGACAGGAGAGAGACACGTTTTAGCTGGCTTTAAAAAAGGAAGCTAGAATATCCTAAATGCACAGCAGAACAGAACACTTTGACAATGTAATTACGGCAATGCGTACGGCCATTAAAAAAACCCAACACTATCACATCAGACACACATATTGGAGAAAATAAATAGTCTAGAAGTAATAAAAACGATGGAACATATTAACATAATGCATACATTTCTCTGGAGGCTTGGTGTACTCTACAGGGAAGGGAATACAGTCTGTCTGTGTTCAACAGAGACGTCATAGATAACCCCAGTATTAACAACGGAGTAAGAATCCATACACACAGGCTATGCATAAAAAGGGTCATTGAAAAACATGCAACATCCACATCAGAAGAATCTAAGCAACATTGAAAAAGTGGAATAGAACCCTGCCATGCTCATAAATACATCACAAAGCAGCCAGCTGTTAGCGCTGCAGACAGTGGCTGGGAGAGGACCCCAGGCAGAGCTGAAGGCTGAGATGGGAGGAATGACAGATTAACTAGAAAGATTTAGAGGGGGGAGAGAGAGAGAGAGAGAGAGAGAGAGAGAGAGCGTGTGAGTGATAGAGACAAAGAAAGAGAGAGCGAGAGCGAGGAGAGGAATAGATAGACAAAGAGAGAAAGTGAGAGTGATAGAGAGAGAGAGACCAATAGACAGACAAAGAAAGAGAGAAAGTGAGATATAGATAGAAAGAGAACACCCGAGTCATCAGGTTACTCAGAAAATAGAGGTTTATCATGGAGATCCTTCTCCTCATCAACATCACCTCATACAATAGACTCCTTCCTTCTCCATCATCAACATCACCTCATACAATAGACTCCTTCCTTCTCCTCATCAACATCACCTCATACAATAGACTCCTTCCTTCTCCATCATCAACATCACCTCATACAATAGACTCCTTCCTTCTCCCTCATCAACATCACCTCATACAATAGACTCCTTCCTTCTCCATCATCAACATCACCTCATACAATAGACTCCTTCCTTCTCCTCATCAACATCACCTCATACAATAGACTCCTTCCTTCTCCCTCATCAACATCACCTCATACAATAGACTCCTTCCTTCTCCCTCATCAACATCACCTCATACAATAGACTCCTTCCTTCTCCCTCATCAACATCACCTCATACAATAGACTCCTTCCTTCTCCCTCATCAACATCACCTCATACAATAGACTCCTTCCTTCTCCATCATCAACATCACCTCATACAATAGACTCCTTCCTTCTCCATCATCAACATCACCTCATACAATAGACTCCTTCCTTCTCCATCATCAACATCACCTCATACAATAGACTCCTTCCTTCTCCATCATCAACATCACCTCATACAATAGACTCCTTCCTTCTCCCTCATCAACATCACCTCATACAATAGACTCCTTCCTTCTCCATCATCAACATCACCTCATACAATAGACTCCTTCCTTCTCCTCATCAACATCACCTCATACAATAGACTCCTTCCTTCTCCATCATCAACATCACCTCATACAATAGACTCCTTCCTTCTCCCTCATCAACATCACCTCATACAATAGACTCCTTCCTTCTCCTCATCAACATCACCTCATACAATAGACTTCTTCCTTCTCCTCATCAACATCACCTCATACAATAGACTCCTTCCTTCTCCCTCATCAACATCACCTCATACAATAGACTCCTTCCTTCTCCCTCATCAACATCACCTCATACAATAGACTCCTTCCTTCTCCATCATCAACATCACCTCATACAATAGACTCCTTCCTTCTCCTCATCAACATCACCTCATACAATAGACTCCTTCCTTCTCCTCATCAACATCACCTCATACAATAGACTCCTTCCTTCTCCCTCATCAACATCACCTCATACAATAGACTCCTTCCTTCTCCTCATCAACATCACCTCATACAATAGACTCCTTCCTTCTCCATCATCAACATCACCTCATACAATAGACTCCTTCCTTCTCCATCATCAACATCACCTCATACAATAGACTCCTTCCTTCTCCCTCATCAACATCACCTCATACAATAGACTCCTTCCTTCTCCATCATCAACATCACCTCATACAATAGACTCCTTCCTTCTCCATCATCAACATCACCTCATACAATAGACTCCTTCCTTCTCCCTCATCAACATCACCTCATACAATAGACTCCTTCCTTCTCCTCATCAACATCACCTCATACAATAGACTCCTTCCTTCTCCCTCATCAACATCACCTCATACAATAGACTCCTTCCTTCTCCATCATCAACATCACCTCATACAATAGACTCCTTCCTTCTCCTCATCAACATCACCTCATACAATAGACTCCTTCCTTCTCCCTCATCAACATCACCTCATACAATAGACTCCTTCCTTCTCCATCATCAACATCACCTCATACAATAGACTCCTTCCTTCTCCTCATCAACATCACCTCATACAATAGACTCCTTCCTTCTTCCCTCACGCCTCCTGTATAATAAGCTACTATTATGGGAAGTTTGGGGTTGGGGGCTATACTGTCCCTTTTCACCCCCCCATTAAACCCCCCCTCTATTAACCCCCCCTCCTCCATTAATGTCCCCTTTCAACCCCCCCTCTATTAATCCCCCCTCCCCCATTAATGTCCCTTTTAACCCCCTGTATTAATCCCCCCTCATCCATTAATGTCCCTTTTCACCCCCCATTAAACCCCCCTTCTATTAACCCCCCCTCCTTCATTAATGTCCCTTTTCACCCCCCCTCTATTAATCCCCCTCCTCCATTAATGTCCCTTTTCACCCCCCATTAAAACCCCCCTCTATTAACCCCCCTCCTCCATTAATGTCCCCTTTCAACCCCCCCTCTATTAATCCCCCTCCCCCATTAATGTCCCTTTTAACCCCCTGTATTAATCCCCCTCATCCATTAATGTCCCTTTTCACCCCCCATTAAACCCCCCCTCTATTAACCCCCCCTCCTCCATGAATGTCCCTTTTCACCCCCCCCTCTATTAATTAACCCCCCCTCCTCCATTATTGATGCCCCTTTTCACCCCCCTATAAACCCCCCTCCCCCATTAATGTCCCTATTCACCCCACCTCTATTACCCCCCTCCTCCATTAATGTCCCTTTTCAACCCCCCCTCTATTAATCCCCCCTCCCCCATTAATGTCCCTTTTCACCCCCCTCTATTAATCCCCCTCCTCCATTAATGTCCCTTTTCACCCCCCCTCTATTACCCCCCTCCTCCATTAATGTCCCTTTTCAACCCCCCCTCTATTAATCCCCCCTCCTCCATTAATGTCCCTTTTCACCCCCCCTCTATTAACCCCCCCTCCTCCATTAATGTCCCTTTTCATCCCCCCTCTATTAACCCCCGTCCTCCATTAATGTCCCTTTTCATCCCCCCTCTATTAACCCCCCGTCCTCCATTAATGTCCCTTTTCACCCCCCTCTATTAACCCCCTCCTCCATTAATGTCCCTTTTCACCCCCCTCTTCCATTAATGTCCCTTTTCACCCCCCCTATTAATCCCCCCCTCCTCCATTAATGTCTTCCCCTCCCATGAATCTCCTGTTTCATCTGGGATCAGGTAAAGGTCCATTGAGTGGCTGCTGTGTTCAATCAGTCTACACAGGCCAGACTAATGTCTAACCGCTGGACCACTGAGCCCCACGCTGGGCTACTCATTAACACAACATGCTGTGGGAGCGCACACACACACACGGCTGCCCGCTCTGCACCGCATGTAACTAGAGAATAAATGGTCATATTGAAGACAGAGACCCTCCCAGCTGAACAATACACAGGGCCCACCCTCCCATCTTGAAGACATAGACCCTGGCCTGGTATTGAGAAGGATAGGCACTAGCAGAGGCCAGCACCACCATGTACAGAGAAGGATAGGCACCAGCAGAGGCCAGCACCGCCATATCCAGAGAAGGATAGGCACCAGCAGAGGCCAGCACCGCCGTATCCAGAGAAGGATAGGCACTAGCAGAGCCCAGCACCACCATGTACAGAGAAGGATAGGCACCAGCAGAGGCCAGCACCGCCCTATCCAGAGAAGGATAGGCACCAGCAGAGGCCAGCACCGCCGTATCCAGAGAAGGATAGGCACCAGCAGAGGCCAGCACCGCCATGTACAGAGAAGGATAGGCACCAGCAGAGGCCAGCACCGCCCTATCCAGAGAAGGATAGGCACTAGCAGAGCCCAGCACCACCGTATCCAGAGAAGGATAGGCACTAGCAGAGGCCAGCACCGCCATATCCAGAGAAGGATAGGCACGAGCAGAGGCCAGCACCGCCATATCCAGAGAAGGATAGGCACGAGCAGAGGCCAGCACCGCCGTATCCAGAGAAGGATAGGCACTAGCAGAGGCCAGCACCGCCATATCCAGAGAAGGATAGGCACTAGCAGAGGCCAGCACCGCCATATCCAGAGAAGGATAGGCACGAGCAGAGGCCAGCACCGCCATATCCAGAGAAGGATAAGCACGAGCAGAGGCCAGCACCGCCATATCCAGAGAAGGATAGGCACGAGCAGAGGCCAGCACCGCCGTATCCAGAGAAGGATAGGCACTAGCAGAGGCCAGCACCGCCGTATCCAGAGAAGGATAGGCACTAGCAGAGGCCAGCACCGCCATATCCAGAGAAAGTGAAAGAGAGCAGAGACCACTGTTTCTCAATAAAAAATGTTGCTTCAAAAATACTCCCGACCCCAACAGTACAATGGCCTTTTAAATACGCATCCCTTAAAACCTGAGCAGTCTGTTTGCATTAGGCTGGTTGGAAACAGCTA
This sequence comes from Salmo salar, assembly GCF_905237065.1. Classification (NCBI taxonomy): domain Eukaryota; kingdom Metazoa; phylum Chordata; class Actinopteri; order Salmoniformes; family Salmonidae; genus Salmo; species Salmo salar. Next base: position 82,214,713 of record NC_059445.1, on the reverse strand, counting down.
GGCAGCGCTTCCTTCTAACCCTGGGTGACCCAAACCCCTACGGAGAGAATAAGTGCTCCTTGTCTATGGTTCAGCACAACAGATATTTGGGAGGGAGGGGAGAGTGGTCATAGTGGAGTCATAGGGCGGGGGCATGTCGTACGGCACACAGCTAGTCTCCTATTCATCTCAGGGGACTCCCATGGCAGACAAATTATTCAACTCTCACTCTACCTCTGCTCTTCGTTCCCTCCCTATCTCGTCCTCTATCCCTATCTCTTCCTCTATCCTTCAATCCCTCCCTATCTCTTCCTCTATCCCTCAAGCCCTATCTCTTCCTCTATCCCTCAATCCCTCCCTCTCTTCCTCTATCCCTCAATCCCTCCCTCTCTCTTCCTCTATCCTTCAAGCCCTATCTCTTCCTCATTCCATCCCTCCCTCCCTATCTCTTCCTCTATCCCTCAATCCCTGTCTTCCTCATTCCGTCCCTCAATCCCTATCTCTTCCTCTATCCCTCAAGCCCTATCTCTTCCTTTATCCCTCAAGCCCTATCTCTTCCTCATTCCGTCCCTCCCTCCATATCTCTTCCTCTATCCCTCAATCCCTATCTCTTCCTCTATCCTTCAATCCCTCCCTCTCTTCCGCCATCCCTCATTCTATCTATCCCTCATTCCCTCGCTATCTCTTCCTATTTCCCTCATTCCCTATCTCTTCCTCTATCCCTCATTCCCTCTTTTCCTCTATCCATCAATCACTCTCTTTCTCATTCCCTATCTCTGCCTCTATCCTTCAATCCCTCCCTCCCCATCTCTTCCTCTATCCCTCATTTATTCCCTCGCCATCTCTTCCTCTATCCCCCCATTCCCTCTATCCCTCATTCCGTCCCTATCTTTTCCTATTTCCCTCATTCCCTATCTCTTCCTCTATCCCTCATTCATTCCCTCCCCATCTCTTCCTCTATCCCTCATTCATTCCCTCCCCATCTCTTCCTCTATCTCTCATTCTCTTCCCTCAAGCCCTATCTCTTCCTCTATCCCTCAATCCCTATCTCTTCCTCTATCCCTCAATCCCTCCCTCTCTCTTCCTCTATCCTTCAAGCCCTATCTCTTCCTCATTCCATCCCTCCCTCCCTATCTCTTCCTCTACCCCTCAATCCCTATCTCTTCCTCATTCCGTCCCTCAATCCCTATCTCTTCCTCTATCCCTCAAGCCCTATCTCTTCCTCATTCCGTCCCTCCCTCCATATCTCTTCCTCTATCCCTCAATCCCTATCTCTTCCTCTATCCTTCAATCCCTCCCTCCCCATCTCTTCCTCTATCCCTCATTCATTCCCTCGCCATCTCTTCCTCTATCCCCCCATTCCCTCTATCCCTCATTCCGTCCCTATCTTTTCCTCTATCCCTCATTCCCTATCTCTTCCTCTATGCCTCATTAATTCCCTCCCCATCTCTTCCTCTATCCCTCATTCATTCCCTCCCCATCTCTTCCTCTATCTCTCATTCTCTCCCTATCTTCTTCTCCCTCATTCCCTCTATCCCTCGCTTTCTCTTCCTCTATCCTTCATTCCCTATCTCTGAGCCTCTATCCAGGTCTCCTTCCCTGCCTCCATCCCTCCTTCATTCCCTCTCTGCCTCCATTACTTTCTCCCTTCCTCTCTGCCTCCATCCAACCCTCCTTTCCTCTTTGTCCTTCAATCTCTCCATCTCTGTGGCTCCATCCCTCTCTCTCAGGTCAGGGTTATACATCTGTCACTGTCTGTCTGGGTTCCTGGTACCCACTAAAGCGTCCCCAGCTCTTTCCCTGTGGTGGTGACTGAGGCTGTTGTAATCAGGAAGCATTGTTTTGCTGTAAGCTACCCATTAAATCTCTCCACAGATAAAAATCTCTGTCATTTCCTTCTAGTACGGTTAGTTCAATAAAAACACTATCGGTCATTCGTTGCTATATGGAGAAAAAAAAACTGATATTTACTGATAACAATTTCCACTAATGTGTTTTAGCAGCCGCTGCTAACCATCAAATCCAACAGAAATTAGCTCCTTATCTGAAACATTACTAGTGTAACACACCAGATATTATTAAGGGACACCAAAATGTGACATGCACAGATTCAATCATTAATAACAAATAGTACAAACACTGAGAGTGTGTGTGTGTGTGTGTGTGTGTGTGTGTGTGTGTGTGTGTGTGTGTGTGTGTGTGTGTGTGTGTGAATAATATAAATATCCCTCTGCTCTTGTTTATCCTACCAGGTAACTCAACTCACTTTATCACCATTAAGTCCCTCATCCTACTAGTAAACACAGTGAAGGTACAGCGAGTAGAGACCAATTACATGAGGGATCCTGGAGGTTCCCAACTTCCCATATTGATTTTCAATGAAAGTCCATTAAGTGGATCCTGTGTTGTCCCACTTTAGGCTCTGCAGTGGTGTGAAATGTGGGTTGAGGTCAACTCTCATGCTAAATATAGTAACTGCTATAGAAACAGTGTTCACATCACACTGCTATGCTGCAGCACTGACCCAGCACTGACCCAGCAGTGGCCCAGCAGTGGCCCAGCACTGACCCAGCCACATCAAACCACACCAGCACTGACCCAGCACTGACCCAGCAGTGACCCACATAAAATCACACCAGCACTGACCCAGCAGTGGCCCACATCAAACCACACCACACCAGTACTGGCCCACATCAAACAACACCAGCACTGACCCAGCACTGACCGAGCAGTGACCCACATAAAACCACACCACACCAGTACTGGCCCACATCAAACCACACCAGTACTGGCCCACATCAAACCACACCAGTACTGGCCCACAACAAACCACACCAGCACTGACCCACATCAAACCACACCAGTACTGGCCCACATCAAACCACACAAGCACTGACCCACATCAAACCACACCACACCAGTACTGGCCCACATCAAACCATACCAGTACTGGCCCACATCAAACCACACCAGTACTGGCCCACATCAAACCACACCAGCACTGGCCCACATCAAACCACACCACACCAGCACTGACCCACATCAAACCACACCAGTACTGGCCCACATCAAACCATACCAGTACTGACCCACATCAAACCACACCAGTACTGGCCCACATCAAACCACACCAGTACTGACCCACACCAAACCACACCAGTACTGACCCACACCAAACCACACCAGTACTGACCCACATCAAACCACACCAGTACTGGCCCACATCAAACCACACCACACCAGTACTGGCCCACATCAAACCCCACCAGCACTGACCCACATCAAACCACACCAGCACTGGCCCACATCAAACCCCACCAGCACTGACCCACATCAAACCACACCAGTACTGGCCCACATCAAACCACACCAGTACTGGCCCACATCAAACCACACCACACCAGCACTGGCCCACATCAAACCACACCAGTACTGACCCACATCAAACCACACCACACCACCACTGGCCCACATCAAACCACACCAGTACTGGCCCACATCAAACCACACCAGTATTGGCCCACATCAAACCACACTATACCAGTACTGGCCCACATCAAACCACACCACACCAGCACTGACCCACATCAAACCACACCAGTACTGACCCACATCAAACCACACCACACCAGCACTGGCCCACATCAAACCACACCACACCAGCACTGGCCCACATCAAACCACACCAGTACTGGCCCACATCAAACCACACCAGCACTGACCCAGCACTGACCCAGCAGTGGCCCAGCACTGACCCAGCACTGACCCAGCACTGACCCACATAAAACCACACCACACCAGTACTGGCCCACATCAAACCACACCAGTACTGGCCCACATCAAACCACACCAGTACTGGCCCACAACAAACCACACCAGCACTGACCCACATCAAACCACACCAGTACTGGCCCACATCAAACCACACAAGCACTGACCCACATCAAACCACACCACACCAGTACTGGCCCACATCAAACAATACCAGTACTGGCCCACATCAAACCACACCAGTACTGGCCCACATCAAACCACACCAGCACTGGCCCACATCAAACCAAACCACACCACCACTGACCCACATCAAACCACACCAGTACTGGCCCACATCAAACCATACCAGTACTGGCCCACATCAAACCACACCAGTACTGACCCACACCAAACCAAACCAGTACTGACCCACATCAAACCACACCAGTACTGGCCCACATCAAACCACACCACACCAGTACCGCCCACATCAAACCCCACCAGCACTGACCCACATCAAACCACACCAGCACTGGCCCACATCAAACCCCACCAGCACTGACCCACATCAAACCACACCAGTACTGGCCCACATCAAACCACACCAGTACTGGCCCACATCAAACCACACCACACCAGTACCGGCCCACATCAAACCCCACCAGCACTGACCCACATCAAACCACACCAGTACTGGCCCACATCAAACCACACAAGCACTGACCCACATCAAACCACACCACACCAGTACTGGCCCACATCAAACCATACCAGTACTGGCCCACATCAAACCACACCAGTACTGGCCCACATCAAACCACACCAGCACTGGCCCACATCAAACCACACCACACCAGCACTGACCCACATCAAACCACACCAGTACTGGCCCACATCAAACCATACCAGTACTGACCCACATCAAACCACACCAGTACTGGCCCACATCAAACCACACCAGTACTGACCCACACCAAACCACACCAGTACTGACCCACACCAAACCACACCAGTACTGACCCACATCAAACCACACCAGTACTGGCCCACATCAAACCACACCACACCAGTACTGGCCCACATCAAACCCCACCAGCACTGACCCACATCAAACCACACCAGCACTGGCCCACATCAAACCCCACCAGCACTGACCCACATCAAACCACACCAGTACTGGCCCACATCAAACCACACCAGTACTGGCCCACATCAAACCACACCACACCAGCACTGGCCCACATCAAACCACACCAGTACTGACCCACATCAAACCACACCACACCACCACTGGCCCACATCAAACCACACCAGTACTGGCCCACATCAAACCACACCAGTATTGGCCCACATCAAACCACACTATACCAGTACTGGCCCACATCAAACCACACCACACCAGCACTGACCCACATCAAACCACACCAGTACTGACCCACATCAAACCACACCACACCAGCACTGGCCCACATCAAACCACACCACACCAGCACTGGCCCACATCAAACCACACCAGTACTGGCCCACATCAAACCACACCAGCACTGACCCAGCACTGACCCAGCAGTGGCCCAGCACTGACCCAGCACTGACCCAGCACTGACCCACATAAAACCACACCACACCAGTACTGGCCCACATCAAACCACACCAGTACTGGCCCACATCAAACCACACCAGTACTGGCCCACAACAAACCACACCAGCACTGACCCACATCAAACCACACCAGTACTGGCCCACATCAAACCACACAAGCACTGACCCACATCAAACCACACCACACCAGTACTGGCCCACATCAAACAATACCAGTACTGGCCCACATCAAACCACACCAGTACTGGCCCACATCAAACCACACCAGCACTGGCCCACATCAAACCAAACCACACCACCACTGACCCACATCAAACCACACCAGTACTGGCCCACATCAAACCATACCAGTACTGGCCCACATCAAACCACACCAGTACTGACCCACACCAAACCAAACCAGTACTGACCCACATCAAACCACACCAGTACTGGCCCACATCAAACCACACCACACCAGTACCGGCCCACATCAAACCCCACCAGCACTGACCCACATCAAACCACACCAGCACTGGCCCACATCAAACCCCACCAGCACTGACCCACATCAAACCACACCAGTACTGGCCCACATCAAACCACACCAGTACTGGCCCACATCAAACCACACCACACCAGTACCGGCCCACATCAAACCCCACCAGCACTGACCCACATCAAACCCCACCAGCAGTGGCCCACATCAAACCACACCACACCAGTACTGGCCCACATCAAACCCCGCCAGCACTGACCCACATCAAACCACACCAGTACTGGCCCACATCAAACCACACCAGTACTGACCCAACTCAAACCACACCAGTACTGGCCCACATCAAACCACACCAGTACTGGCCCACATCAAACCACATCAGTACTGACCCACATCAAACCACACCAGTACTGGCCCACATCAAACCACACCAGTACTGACACACATCAAACCACACCACACCAGCACTGGCCCACATCAAACCACACCAGTACTGGCCCACATCAAACCACACCAGTACTGGCCCACATCAAACCACACCACACCAGCACTGACCCACATCAAACCACACCAGTACTGACCCACATCAAACCACACCACACCAGCACTGGCCCACATCAAACCACACCAGTACTGGCCCACATCAAACCATACCAATACTGGCCCACATCAAACCACACCATACCAGTACTGACCCACATCAAACCACACCACACCAGTACTGACCCACATCAAACCACACCACACCAGTACTGACCGTCATCAAACCACACCACACCAGCACTGGCCCACATCAAACCAAACCAGTACTGGCCCACATCAAACCATACCAGTACTGGCCCACATCAAACCACACCAGTACTGACCCACATCAAACCACACCAGTACTGACCCACATCAAACCACACCACACCAGCACTGGCCCACATCAAACCAAACCAGTACTGGCCCACATCAAACCACACCAGTACTGGCCCACATCAAACCACACCAGTACTGACCCACATCAAACCATACCAGTACTGACCCACATCAAACCACACCAGTACTGGCCCACATCAAACCACATCAGTACTGACCCACATCAAACCACACCAGTACTGGCCCACATCAAACCACACCAGTACTGACACACATCAAACCACACCACACCAGCACTGGCCCACATCAAACCACACCAGTACTGGCCCACATCAAACCACACCAGTACTGGCCCACATCAAACCACACCACACCAGCACTGACCCACATCAAACCACACCAGTACTGACCCACATCAAACCACACCACACCAGCACTGGCCCACATCAAACCACACCAGTACTGGCCCACATCAAACCATACCAATACTGGCCCACATCAAACCACACCATACCAGTACTGGCCCACATCAAACCACACCAGTACTGGCCCACATCAAACCACACCAGCACTGGCCCACATCAAACCAAACCACACCACCACTGACCCACATCAAACCACACCAGTACTGGCCCACATCAAACCATACCAGTACTGGCCCACATCAAACCACACCAGTACTGACCCACACCAAACCAAACCAGTACTGACCCACATCAAACCACACCAGTACTGGCCCACATCAAACCACACCACACCAGTACCGCCCACATCAAACCCCACCAGCACTGACCCACATCAAACCACACCAGCACTGGCCCACATCAAACCCCACCAGCACTGACCCACATCAAACCACACCAGTACTGGCCCACATCAAACCACACCAGTACTGGCCCACATCAAACCACACCACACCAGTACCGGCCCACATCAAACCCCACCAGCACTGACCCACATCAAACCCCACCAGCAGTGGCCCACATCAAACCACACCACACCAGTACTGGCCCACATCAAACCCCGCCAGCACTGACCCACATCAAACCACACCAGTACTGGCCCACATCAAACCACACCAGTACTGACCCAACTCAAACCACACCAGTACTGGCCCACATCAAACCACACCAGTACTGGCCCACATCAAACCACATCAGTACTGACCCACATCAAACCACACCAGTACTGGCCCACATCAAACCACACCAGTACTGACACACATCAAACCACACCACACCAGCACTGGCCCACATCAAACCACACCAGTACTGGCCCACATCAAACCACACCAGTACTGGCCCACATCAAACCACACCACACCAGCACTGACCCACATCAAACCACACCAGTACTGACCCACATCAAACCACACCACACCAGCACTGGCCCACATCAAACCACACCAGTACTGGCCCACATCAAACCATACCAATACTGGCCCACATCAAACCACACCATACCAGTACTGACCCACATCAAACCACACCACACCAGTACTGACCCACATCAAACCACACCACACCAGTACTGACCCACATCAAACCACACCACACCAGCACTGGCCCACATCAAACCAAACCAGTACTGGCCCACATCAAACCATACCAGTACTGGCCCACATCAAACCACACCAGTACTGACCCACATCAAACCATACCAGTACTGACCCACATCAAACCACACCACACCAGCACTGGCCCACATCAAACCAAACCAGTACTGGCCCACATCAAACCACACCAGTACTGGCCCACATCAAACCACACCAGTACTGACCCACATCAAACCATACCAGTACTGACCCACATCAAACCACACCAGTACTGGCCCACATCAAACCACATCAGTACTGACCCACGTCAAACCACACCAGTACTGGCCCACATCAAACCACACCAGTACTGACACACATCAAACCACACCACACCAGTACTGACCCACATCAAACCACACCACACCAGTACTGACCCACATCAAACCACACCACACCAGCACTGGCCCACATCAAACCAAACCAGTACTGGCCCACATCAAACCATACCAGTACTGGCCCACATCAAACCACACCAGTACTGACCCACATCAAACCATACCAGTACTGACCCACATCAAACCACACCACACCAGCACTGGCCCACATCAAACCAAACCAGTACTGGCCCACATCAAACCACACCAGTACTGGCCCACATCAAACCACACCAGTACTGACCCACATCAAACCATACCAGTACTGACCCACATCAAACCACACCAGTACTGGCCCACATCAAACCACATCAGTACTGACCCACATCAAACCACACCAGTACTGGCCCACATCAAACCACACCAGTACTGACACACATCAAACCACACCACACCAGCACTGGCCCACATCAAACCACACCAGTACTGGCCCACATCAAACCACACCAGTACTGGCCCACATCAAACCACACCACACCAGCACTGACCCACATCAAACCACACCAGTACTGACCCACATCAAACCACACCACACCAGCACTGGCCCACATCAAACCACACCAGTACTGGCCCACATCAAACCATACCAATACTGGCCCACATCAAACCACACCATACCAGTACTGGCCCACATCAAACCACACCAGTACTGGCCCACATCAAACCACACCAGCACTGGCCCACATCAAACCAAACCACACCACCACTGACCCACATCAAACCACACCAGTACTGGCCCACATCAAACCATACCAGTACTGGCCCACATCAAACCACACCAGTACTGACCCACACCAAACCAAACCAGTACTGACCCACATCAAACCACACCAGTACTGGCCCACATCAAACCACACCACACCAGTACCGGCCTACATCAAACCCCACCAGCACTGACCCACATCAAACCACACCAGCACTGGCCCACATCAAACCCCACCAGCACTGACCCACATCAAACCACACCAGTACTGGCCCACATCAAACCACACCAGTACTGGCCCACATCAAACCACACCACACCAGTACCGCCCACATCAAACCCCACCAGCACTGACCCACATCAAACCCCACCAGCAGTGGCCCACATCAAACCACACCACACCAGTACTGGCCCACATCAAACCCCCGCCAGCACTGACCCACATCAAACCACACCAGTACTGGCCCACATCAAACCACACCAGTACTGACCCAACTCAAACCACACCAGTACTGGCCCACATCAAACCACACCAGTACTGGCCCACATCAAACCACATCAGTACTGACCCACATCAAACCACACCAGTACTGGCCGACATCAAACCACACCAGTACTGACACACATCAAACCACACCACACCAGCACTGGCCCACATCAAACCACACCAGTACTGGCCCACATCAAACCACACCAGTACTGGCCCACATCAAACCACACCACACCAGCACTGACCCACATCAAACCACACCAGTACTGACCCACATCAAACCACACCACACCAGCACTGGCCCACATCAAACCACACCAGTACTGGCCCACATCAAACCATACCAATACTGGCCCACATCAAACCACACCATACCAGTACTGACCCACATCAAACCACACCACACCAGTACTGACCCACATCAAACCACACCACACCAGTACTGACCCACATCAAACCACACCACACCAGCACTGGCCCACATCAAACCAAACCAGTACTGGCCCACATCAAACCATACCAGTACTGGCCCACATCAAACCACACCAGTACTGACCCACATCAAACCATACCAGTACTGACCCACATCAAACCACACCACACCAGCACTGGCCCACATCAAACCAAACCAATACTGGCCCACATCAAACCACACCAGTACTGGCCCACATCAAACCACACCAGTACTGACCCACATCAAACCATACCAGTACTGACCCACATCAAACCACACCAGTACTGGCCCACATCAAACCACATCAGTACTGACCCACATCAAACCACACCAGTACTGGCCCACATCAAACCACACCAGTACTGACACACATCAAACCACACCACACCAGCACTGGCCCACATCAAACCACACCAGTACTGGCCCACGTCAAACCACACCAGTACTGGCCCACATCAAACCACACCACACCAGCACTGACCCACATCAAACCACACCAGTACTGACCCACATCAAACCACACCACACCAGCACTGGCCCACATCAAACCACACCAGTACTGGCCCACATCAAACCATACCAATACTGGCCCACATCAAACCACACCATACCAGTACTGACCCACATCAAACCACACCACACCAGTACTGACCCACATCAAACCACACCACACCAGTACTGACCCACATCAAACCACACCACACCAGCACTGGCCCACATCAAACCAAACCAGTACTGGCCCACATCAAACCATACCAGTACCGGCCCACATCAAACCACACCAGTACTGACCCACATCAAACCATACCAGTACTGACCCACATCAAACCACACCACACCAGCACTGGCCCACATCAAACCAAACCAGTACTGGCCCACATCAAACCACACCAGTACTGGCCCACATCAAACCACACCAGTACTGACCCACATCAAACCATACCAGTACTGACCCACGTCAAACCACACCAGTACTGGCCCACATCAAACCACACCAGTACTGGCCCACATCAAACCATACCAGTACTGGCCCACATCAAACCACACCACACCAGCACTGGCCCACATCAAACCACACCACACCAGTACTGGCCCACATCAAACCACACCAGTACTGGCCCACATCAAACCACACCACACCAGCACTGGCCCACATCAAACCACACCACACCAGTACTGGCCCACATCAAACCACACCAGTACTGGCCCACATCAAACCACACCAGTACTGACCCACATCAAACCACACCACACCAGTACTGACCCACATCAAACCACACCACACCAGCACTGGCCCACATCAAACCACACCATACCAGTACTGACCCACATCAAACCACACCACACCAGTACTGACCCACCTCAAACCACACCACACCAGTACTGACCCACATCAAACCACACCACACCAGCACTGCCCCACATCAAACCACACCAGTACTGGCCCACATCAAACCATACCAGTACTGACCCACGTCAAACCACACCAGTACTGGCCCACATCAAACCACACCAGTACTGGCCCACATCAAAACATACCAGTACTGGCCCACATCAAACCACACCACACCAGCACTGGCCCACATCAAACCACACCACACCAGTACTGGCCCACATCACACCACACAAGCACTGACCCACATCAAACCACACCAGTACTGGCCCACATCAAACCATACCAGTACTGGCCCACATCAAACCACACCAGTACTGACCCACATCAAACCACACCAGTACTGGCCCACATCAAACCACACCACACCAGTACCGCCCACATCAAACCCCACCAGCACTGACCCACATCAAACCCCACCAGCAGTGGCCCACATCAAACCAAACCACACCAGTACTAGCCCACATCAAACCCCACCAGCACTGACCCACATCAAACCACACCAGTACTGGCCCACATCAAACCACACCAGTACTGACCCACATCAAACCACACCAGTACTGGCCCACATCAAACCACACCAGTACTGGCCCACATCAAACCACACCAGTACTGGCCCACATCAAACCACATCAGTACTGACCCACATCAAACCACACCAGTACTGGCCCACATCAAACCACACCAGTACTGACCCACATCAAACCACACCACACCAGCACTGGCCCACATCAAACCACACCAGTACTGGCCCACATCAAACCACACCAGTACTGGCCCACATCAAACCACACCATACCAGTACTGGCCCACATCAAACCACACCACACCAGCACTGATCCACATCAAACCACACCAGTACTGACCCACATCAAACCACACCACACCAGCACTGGCCCACATCAAACCACACCACACCAGCACTGGCCCACATCAAACCATACCAGTACTGGCCCACATCAAACCACACCATACCAGTACTGACCCACATCAAACCACACCAGTACTGACCCACATCAAACCACACCACACCAGTACTGGCCCACATCAAACCACACCAGTACTGACCCACATCAAACCATACCAGTACTGACCCACATCAAACCACACCAGTACTGGCCCACATCAAACCACACCAGTACTGGCCCACATCAAACCATACCAGTACTGGCCCACATCAAACCACACCACACCAGCACTGGCCCACATCAAACCACACCACACCAGTACTGGCCCACATCAAACCACACCAGTACTGGCCCACATCAAACCACACCACACCAGCACTGGCCCACATCAAACCACACCACACCAGTACTGGCCCACATCAAACCACACCAGTACTGGCCCACATCAAACCACACCAGTACTGACCCACATCAAACCACACCACACCAGTACTGACCCACATCAAACCACACCACACCAGCACTGGCCCACATCAAACCACACCATACCAGTACTGACCCACATCAAACCACACCACACCAGTACTGACCCACATCAAACCACACCACACCAGTACTGACCCACATCAAACCACACCACACAAGCACTGACCCACATCAAACTACACCAGTACTGGCCCAAATCAAACGATACCAGTACTGGCCCACATCAAACCACACCAGTACTGACCCACATCAAACCACACCAGTACTGGCCCACATCAAACCACACCACACCAGTACCGGCCCACATCAAACCCCACCAGCACTGACCCACATCAAACCCCACCAGCAGTGGCCCACATCAAACCACACCACACAAGTACTAGCCCACATCAAACCCCACCAGCACTGACCCACATCAAACCACACCAGTACTGGCCCACATCAAACCACACCAGTACTGACCCACATCAAACCACACCAGTACTGGCCCACATCAAACCACACCAGTACTGGCCCACATCAAACCACACCAGTACTGGCCCACATCAAACCACATCAGTACTGACCCACATCAAACCACACCAGTACTGGCCCACATCAAACCACACCAGTACTGACCCACATCAAACCACACCACACCAGCACTGGCCCACATCAAACCACACCAGTACTGGCCCACATCAAACCACACCAGTACTGGCCCACATCAAACCACACCATACCAGTACTGGCCCACATCAAACCACACCAGTACTGACCCACATCAAACCACACCAGTACTGGCCCCCATCAAACCACACCACACCAGTACCGGCCCACATCAAACCCCACCAGCACTGACCCACATCAAACCCCACCAGCAGTGGCCCACATCAAACCAAACCACACCAGTACTAGCCCACATCAAACCCCACCAGCACTGACCCACATCAAACCACACCAGTACTGGCCCACATCAAACCACACCAGTACTGACCCACATCAAACCACACCAGTACTGGCCCACATCAAACCACACCAGTACTGGCCCACATCAAACCACACCAGTACTGGCCCACATCAAACCACATCAGTACTGACCCACATCAAACCACACCAGTACTGGCCCACATCAAACCACACCAGTACTGACCCACATCAAACCACACCACACCAGCACTGGCCCACATCAAACCACACCAGTACTGGCCCACATCAAACCACACCAGTACTGGCCCACATCAAACCACACCACACCAGCACTGATCCACATCAAACCACACCAGTACTGACCCACATCAAACCACACCACACCAGCACTGGCCCACATCAAACCACACCACACCAGCACTGGCCCACATCAAACCACACCAGTACTGGCCCACATCAAACCATACCAGTACTGGCCCACATCAAACCACACCATACCAGTACTGACCCACATCAAACCACACCAGTACTGACCCACATCAAACAACACCAGTACTGACCCACATCAAACCATACCAGTACTGACCCACATCAAACCACACCAGTACTGGCCCACATCAAACCACACCAGTACTGGCCCACATCAAACCATACCAGTACTGGCCCAAATCAAACCACACCACACCAGCACTGGCCCACATCAAACCACACCAGTACTGGCCCACATCAAACCATACCAATACTGGCCCACATCAAAACCACACCATACCAGTACTGACCCACATCAAACCACACCACACCAGTACTGACCCACATCAAACCACACCACACCAGTACTGACCCACATCAAACCACACCACACCAGCACTGGCCCACATCAAACCAAACCAGTACTGGCCCACATCAAACCATACCAGTACTGGCCCACATCAAACCACACCAGTACTGACCCACATCAAACCATACCAGTACTGACCCACATCAAACCACACCACACCAGCACTGGCCCACATCAAACCAAACCAGTACTGGCCCACATCAAACCACACCAGTACTGGCCCACATCAAACCACACCAGTACTGACCCACATCAAACCATACCAGTACTGACCCACATCAAACCACACCAGTACTGGCCCACATCAAACCACATCAGTACTGACCCACATCAAACCACACCAGTACTGGCCCACATCAAACCACACCAGTACTGACACACATCAAACCACACCACACCAGTACTGACCCACATCAAACCACACCACACCAGTACTGACCCACATCAAACCACACCACACCAGCACTGGCCCACATCAAACCAAACCAGTACTGGCCCACATCAAACCATACCAGTACTGGCCCACATCAAACCACACCAGTACTGACCCACATCAAACCATACCAGTACTGACCCACATCAAACCACACCACACCAGCACTGGCCCACATCAAACCAAACCAGTACTGGCCCACATCAAACCACACCAGTACTGGCCCACATCAAACCACACCAGTACTGACCCACATCAAACCATACCAGTACTGACCCACATCAAACCACACCAGTACTGGCCCACATCAAACCACATCAGTACTGACCCACATCAAACCACACCAGTACTGGCCCACATCAAACCACACCAGTACTGACACACATCAAACCACACCACACCAGCACTGGCCCACATCAAACCACACCAGTACTGGCCCACATCAAACCACACCAGTACTGGCCCACATCAAACCACACCACACCAGCACTGACCCACATCAAACCACACCAGTACTGACCCACATCAAACCACACCACACCAGCACTGGCCCACATCAAACCACACCAGTACTGGCCCACATCAAACCATACCAATACTGGCCCACATCAAACCACACCATACCAGTACTGGCCCACATCAAACCACACCAGTACTGGCCCACATCAAACCACACCAGCACTGGCCCACATCAAACCAAACCACACCACCACTGACCCACATCAAACCACACCAGTACTGGCCCACATCAAACCATACCAGTACTGGCCCACATCAAACCACACCAGTACTGACCCACACCAAACCAAACCAGTACTGACCCACATCAAACCACACCAGTACTGGCCCACATCAAACCACACCACACCAGTACCGGCCCACATCAAACCCCACCAGCACTGACCCACATCAAACCACACCAGCACTGGCCCACATCAAACCCCACCAGCACTGACCCACATCAAACCACACCAGTACTGGCCCACATCAAACCACACCAGTACTGGCCCACATCAAACCACACCACACCAGTACCGGCCCACATCAAACCCCACCAGCACTGACCCACATCAAACCCCACCAGCAGTGGCCCACATCAAACCACACCACACCAGTACTGGCCCACATCAAACCCCGCCAGCACTGACCCACATCAAACCACACCAGTACTGGCCCACATCAAACCACACCAGTACTGACCCAACTCAAACCACACCAGTACTGGCCCACATCAAACCACACCAGTACTGGCCCACATCAAACCACATCAGTACTGACCCACATCAAACCACACCAGTACTGGCCGACATCAAACCACACCAGTACTGACACACATCAAACCACACCACACCAGCACTGGCCCACATCAAACCACACCAGTACTGGCCCACATCAAACCACACCAGTACTGGCCCACATCAAACCACACCACACCAGCACTGACCCACATCAAACCACACCAGTACTGACCCACATCAAACCACACCACACCAGCACTGGCCCACATCAAACCACACCAGTACTGGCCCACATCAAACCATACCAATACTGGCCCACATCAAACCACACCATACCAGTACTGACCCACATCAAACCACACCACACCAGTACTGACCCACATCAAACCACACCACACCAGTACTGACCCACATCAAACCACACCACACCAGCACTGGCCCACATCAAACCAAACCAGTACTGGCCCACATCAAACCATACCAGTACTGGCCCACATCAAACCACACCAGTACTGACCCACATCAAACCATACCAGTACTGACCCACATCAAACCACACCACACCAGCACTGGCCCACATCAAACCAAACCAGTACTGGCCCACATCAAACCACACCAGTACTGGCCCACATCAAACCACACCAGTACTGACCCACATCAAACCATACCAGTACTGACCCACATCAAACCACACCAGTACTGGCCCACATCAAACCACATCAGTACTGACCCACATCAAACCACACCAGTACTGGCCCACATCAAACCACACCAGTACTGACACACATCAAACCACACCACACCAGCACTGGCCCACATCAAACCACACCAGTACTGGCCCACATCAAACCACACCAGTACTGGCCCACATCAAACCACACCACACCAGCACTGACCCACATCAAACCACACCAGTACTGACCCACATCAAACCACACCACACCAGCACTGGCCCACATCAAACCACACCAGTACTGGCCCACATCAAACCATACCAGTACTGGCCCACATCAAACCACACCATACCAGTACTGACCCACATCAAACCACACCACACCAGTACTGACCCACATCAAACCACACCACACCAGTACTGACCCACATCAAACCACACCACACCAGCACTGGCCCACATCAAACCAAACCAGTACTGGCCCACATCAAACCATACCAGTACCGCCCACATCAAACCACACCAGTACTGACCCACATCAAACCATACCAGTACTGACCCACATCAAACCACACCACACCAGCACTGGCCCACATCAAACCAAACCAGTACTGGCCCACATCAAACCACACCAGTACTGGCCCACATCAAACCACACCAGTACTGACCCACATCAAACCATACCAGTACTGACCCACATCAAACCACACCAGTACTGGCCCACATCAAACCACACCAGTACTGGCCCACATCAAACCATACCAGTACTGGCCCACATCAAACCACACCACACCAGCACTGGCCCACATCAAACCACACCACACCAGTACTGGCCCACATCAAACCACACCAGTACTGGCCCACATCAAACCACACCACACCAGCACTGGCCCACATCAAACCACACCACACCAGTACTGGCCCACATCAAACCACACCAGTACTGGCCCACATCAAACCACACCAGTACTGACCCACATCAAACCACACCACACCAGTACTGACCCACATCAAACCACACCACACCAGCACTGGCCCACATCAAACCACACCATACCAGTACTGACCCACATCAAACCACACCACACCAGTACTGACCCACCTCAAACCACACCACACCAGTACTGACCCACATCAAACCACACCACACCAGCACTGCCCCACATCAAACCACACCAGTACTGGCCCACATCAAACCATACCAGTACTGACCCACATCAAACCACACCAGTACTGGCCCACATCAAACCACACCAGTACTGGCCCACATCAAAACATACCAGTACTGGCCCACATCAAACCACACCACACCAGCACTGGCCCACATCAAACCACACCACACCAGTACTGGCCCACATCACACCACACAAGCACTGACCCACATCAAACCACACCAGTACTGGCCCACATCAAACCATACCAGTACTGGCCCACATCAAACCACACCAGTACTGACCCACATCAAACCACACCAGTACTGGCCCACATCAAACCACACCACACCAGTACCGGCCCACATCAAACCCCACCAGCACTGACCCACATCAAACCCCACCAGCAGTGGCCCACATCAAACCAAACCACACCAGTACTAGCCCACATCAAACCCCACCAGCACTGACCCACATCAAACCACACCAGTACTGGCCCACATCAAACCACACCAGTACTGACCCACATCAAACCACACCAGTACTGGCCCACATCAAACCACACCAGTACTGGCCCACATCAAACCACACCAGTACTGGCCCACATCAAACCACATCAGTACTGACCCACATCAAACCACACCAGTACTGGCCCACATCAAACCACACCAGTACTGGACCCACATCAAACCACACCACACCAGCACTGGCCCACATCAAACCACACCAGTACTGGCCCACATCAAACCACACCAGTACTGGCCCACATCAAACCACACCATACCAGTACTGGCCCACATCAAACCACACCACACCAGCACTGATCCACATCAAACCACACCAGTACTGACCCACATCAAACCACACCACACCAGCACTGGCCCACATCAAACCACACCACACCAGCACTGGCCCACATCAAACCATACCAGTACTGGCCCACATCAAACCACACCATACCAGTACTGACCCACATCAAACCACACCAGTACTGACCCACATCAAACCACACCACACCAGTACTGGCCCACATCAAACCACACCAGTACTGACCCACATCAAACCATACCAGTACTGACCCACATCAAACCACACCAGTACTGGCCCACATCAAACCACACCAGTACTGGCCCACATCAAACCATACCAGTACTGGCCCACATCAAACCACACCACACCAGCACTGGCCCACATCAAACCACACCACACCAGTACTGGCCCACATCAAACCACACCAGTACTGGCCCACATCAAACCACACCACACCAGCACTGGCCCACATCAAACCACACCACACCAGTACTGGCCCACATCAAACCACACCAGTACTGGCCCACATCAAACCACACCAGTACTGACCCACATCAAACCACACCACACCAGTACTGACCCACATCAAACCACACCACACCAGCACTGGCCCACATCAAACCACACCATACCAGTACTGACCCACATCAAACCACACCACACCAGTACTGACCCACATCAAACCACACCACACCAGTACTGACCCACATCAAACCACACCACACAAGCACTGACCCACATCAAACTACACCAGTACTGGCCCAAATCAAACGATACCAGTACTGGCCCACATCAAACCACACCAGTACTGACCCACATCAAACCACACCAGTACTGGCCCACATCAAACCACACCACACCAGTACCGGCCCACATCAAACCCCACCAGCACTGACCCACATCAAACCCCACCAGCAGTGGCCCACATCAAACCACACCACACAAGTACTAGCCCACATCAAACCCCACCAGCACTGACCCACATCAAACCACACCAGTACTGGCCCACATCAAACCACACCAGTACTGACCCACATCAAACCACACCAGTACTGGCCCACATCAAACCACACCAGTATTGGCCCACATCAAACCACACCAGTACTGGCCCACATCAAACCACATCAGTACTGACCCACATCAAACCACACCAGTACTGGCCCACATCAAACCACACCAGTACTGACCCACATCAAACCACACCACACCAGCACTGGCCCACATCAAACCACACCAGTACTGGCCCACATCAAACCACACCAGTACTGGCCCACATCAAACCACACCATACCAGTACTGGCCCACATCAAACCACACCAGTACTGACCCACATCAAACCACACCAGTACTGGCCCACATCAAACCACACCACACCAGTACCGGCCCACATCAAACCCCACCAGCACTGACCCACATCAAACCCCACCAGCAGTGGCCCACATCAAACCAAACCACACCAGTACTAGCCCACATCAAACCCCACCAGCACTGACCCACATCAAACCACACCAGTACTGGCCCACATCAAACCACACCAGTACTGACCCACATCAAACCACACCAGTACTGGCCCACATCAAACCACACCAGTACTGGCCCACATCAAACCACACCAGTACTGGCCCACATCAAACCACATCAGTACTGACCCACATCAAACCACACCAGTACTGGCCCACATCAAACCACACCAGTACTGACCCACATCAAACCACACCACACCAGCACTGGCCCACATCAAACCACACCAGTACTGGCCCACATCAAACCACACCAGTACTGGCCCACATCAAACCACACCACACCAGCACTGATCCACATCAAACCACACCAGTACTGACCCACATCAAACCACACCACACCAGCACTGGCCCACATCAAACCACACCACACCAGCACTGGCCCACATCAAACCACACCAGTACTGGCCCACATCAAACCATACCAGTACTGGCCCACATCAAACCACACCATACCAGTACTGACCCACATCAAACCACACCAGTACTGACCCACATCAAACAACACCAGTACTGACCCACATCAAACCATACCAGTACTGACCCACATCAAACCACACCAGTACTGGCCCACATCAAACCACACCAGTACTGGCCCACATCAAACCATACCAGTACTGGCCCAAATCAAACCACACCACACCAGCACTGGCCCACATCAAACCACACCAGTACTGGCCCACATCAAACCATACCAGTACTGGCCCACATCAAACCACACCATACCAGTACTGACCCACATCAAACCACACCACACCAGTACTGACCCACATCAAACCACACCACACCAGTACTGACCCACATCAAACCACACCACACCAGCACTGGCCCACATCAAACCAAACCAGTACTGGCCCACATCAAACCATACCAGTACTGGCCCACATCAAACCACACCAGTACTGACCCACATCAAACCATACCAGTACTGACCCACATCAAACCACACCACACCAGCACTGGCCCACATCAAACCAAACCAGTACTGGCCCACATCAAACCACACCAGTACTGGCCCACATCAAACCACACCAGTACTGACCCACATCAAACCATACCAGTACTGACCCACATCAAACCACACCAGTACTGGCCCACATCAAACCACATCAGTACTGACCCACATCAAACCACACCAGTACTGGCCCACATCAAACCACACCAGTACTGACACACATCAAACCACACCACACCAGCACTGGCCCACATCAAACCACACCAGTACTGGCCCACATCAAACCACACCAGTACTGGCCCACATCAAACCACACCACACCAGCACTGACCCACATCAAACCACACCAGTACTGACCCACATCAAACCACACCACACCAGCACTGGCCCACATCAAACCACACCAGTACTGGCCCACATCAAACCATACCAGTACTGGCCCACATCAAACCACACCATACCAGTACTGACCCACATCAAACCACACCACACCAGTACTGACCCACATCAAACCACACCACACCAGTACTGACCCACATCAAACCACACCACACCAGCACTGGCCCACATCAAACCAAACCAGTACTGGCCCACATCAAACCATACCAGTACCGGCCCACATCAAACCACACCAGTACTGACCCACATCAAACCATACCAGTACTGACCCACATCAAACCACACCACACCAGCACTGGCCCACATCAAACCAAACCAGTACTGGCCCACATCAAACCACACCAGTACTGGCCCACATCAAACCACACCAGTACTGACCCACATCAAACCATACCAGTACTGACCCACATCAAACCACACCAGTACTGGCCCACATCAAACCACACCAGTACTGGCCCACATCAAACCATACCAGTACTGGCCCACATCAAACCACACCACACCAGCACTGGCCCACATCAAACCACACCACACCAGTACTGGCCCACATCAAACCACACCAGTACTGGCCCACATCAAACCACACCACACCAGCACTGGCCCACATCAAACCACACCACACCAGCACTGGCCCACATCAAACCACACCACACCAGTACTGGCCCACATCAAACCACACCAGTACTGACCCACATCAAACCACACCACACCAGTACTGACCCACATCAAACCACACCACACCAGTACTGACCCACATCAAACCACACCACACCAGCACTGGCCCACATCAAACCACACCATACCAGTACTGACCCACATCAAACCACACCACACCAGTACTGACCCACATCAAACCACACCACACCAGTACTGACCCACATCAAACCACACCACACCAGCACTGCCCCACATCAAACCACACCAGTACTGGCCCACATCAAACCATACCAGTACTGACCCACATCAAACCACACCAGTACTGGCCCACATCAAACCACACCAGTACTGGCCCACATCAAAACATACCAGTACTGGCCCACATCAAACCACACCACACCAGCACTGGCCCACATCAAACCACACCACACCAGTACTGGCCCACATCACACCACACAAGCACTGACCCACATCAAACCACACCAGTACTGGCCCACATCAAACCACACCAGTACTGACCCACATCAAACCACACCAGTACTGGCCCACATCAAACCACACCACACCAGTACCGGCCCACATCAAACCCCACCAGCACTGACCCACATCAAACCCCACCAGCAGTGGCCCACATCAAACCAAACCACACCAGTACTAGCCCACATCAAACCCCACCAGCACTGACCCACATCAAACCACACCAGTACTGGCCCACATCAAACCACACCAGTACTGACCCACATCAAACCACACCAGTACTGGCCCACATCAAACCACACCAGTACTGGCCCACATCAAACCACACCAGTACTGGCCCACATCAAACCACATCAGTACTGACCCACATCAAACCACACCAGTACTGGCCCACATCAAACCACACCAGTACTGACCCACATCAAACCACACCACACCAGCACTGGCCCACATCAAACCACACCAGTACTGGCCCACATCAAACCACACCAGTACTGGCCCACATCAAACCACACCATACCAGTACTGGCCCACATCAAACCACACCACACCAGCACTGATCCACATCAAACCACACCAGTACTGACCCACATCAAACCACACCACACCAGCACTGGCCCACATCAAACCACACCACACCAGCACTGGCCCACATCAAACCATACCAGTACTGGCCCACATCAAACCACACCATACCAGTACTGACCCACATCAAACCACACCAGTACTGACCCACATCAAACCACACCACACCAGTACTGGCCCACATCAAACCACACCAGTACTGACCCACATCAAACCATACCAGTACTGACCCACATCAAACCACACCAGTACTGGCCCACATCAAACCACACCAGTACTGGCCCACATCAAACCATACCAGTACTGGCCCACATCAAACCACACCACACCAGCACTGGCCCACATCAAACCACACCACACCAGTACTGGCCCACATCAAACCACACCAGTACTGGCCCACATCAAACCACACCACACCAGCACTGGCCCACATCAAACCACACCACACCAGTACTGGCCCACATCAAACCACACCAGTACTGGCCCACATCAAACCACACCAGTACTGACCCACATCAAACCACACCACACCAGTACTGACCCACATCAAACCACACCACACCAGCACTGGCCCACATCAAACCACACCATACCAGTACTGACCCACATCAAACCACACCACACCAGTACTGACCCACATCAAACCACACCACACCAGTACTGACCCACATCAAACCACACCACACAAGCACTGACCCACATCAAACTACACCAGTACTGGCCCAAATCAAACGATACCAGTACTGGCCCACATCAAACCACACCAGTACTGACCCACATCAAACCACACCAGTACTGGCCCACATCAAACCACACCACACCAGTACCGGCCCACATCAAACCCCACCAGCACTGACCAACATCAAACCCCACCAGCAGTGGCCCACATCAAACCACACCACACAAGTACTAGCCCACATCAAACCCCACCAGCACTGACCCACATCAAACCACACCAGTACTGGCCCACATCAAACCACACCAGTACTGACCCACATCAAACCACACCAGTACTGGCCCACATCAAACCACACCAGTACTGGCCCACATCAAACCACACCAGTACTGGCCCACATCAAACCACATCAGTACTGACCCACATCAAACCACACCAGTACTGGCCCACATCAAACCACACCAGTACTGACCCACATCAAACCACACCACACCAGCACTGGCCCACATCAAACCACACCAGTACTGGCCCACATCAAACCACACCAGTACTGGCCCACATCAAACCACACCATACCAGTACTGGCCCACATCAAACCACACCAGTACTGACCCACATCAAACCACACCAGTACTGGCCCACATCAAACCACACCACACCAGTACCGGCCCACATCAAACCCCACCAGCACTGACCCACATCAAACCCCACCAGCAGTGGCCCACATCAAACCAAACCACACCAGTACTGGCCCACATCAAACCCCCACCAGCACTGACCCACATCAAACCACACCAGTACTGGCCCACATCAAACCACACCAGTACTGGCCCACATCAAACCACACCAGTACTGGCCCACATCAAACCACACCAGTACTGGCCCACATCAAACCACACCAGTACTGGCCCACATCAAACCACATCAGTACTGACCCACATCAAACCACACCAGTACTGGCCCACATCAAACCACACCAGTACTGACCCACATCAAACCACACCACACCAGCACTGGCCCACATCAAACCACACCAGTACTGGCCCACATCAAACCACACCAGTACTGGCCCACATCAAACCACACCATACCAGTACTGGCCCACATCAAACCACACCACACCAGCACTGATCCACATCAAACCACACCAGTACTGACCCACATCAAACCACACCACACCAGCACTGGCCCACATCAAACCACACCACACCAGCACTGGCCCACATCAAACCACACCAGTACTGGCCCACATCAAACCATACCAGTACTGGCCCACATCAAACCACACCATACCAGTACTGACCCACATCAAACCACACCAGTACTGACCCACATCAAACAACACCAGTACTGACCCACATCAAACCATACCAGTACTGACCCACATCAAACCACACCAGTACTGGCCCACATCAAACCACACCAGTACTGGCCCACATCAAACCATACCAGTACTGGCCCACATCAAACCACACCACACCAGCACTGGCCCACATCAAACCACACCACACCAGTACTGGCCCACATCAAACCACACCAGTACTGGCCCACATCAAACCACACCACACCAGCACTGGCCCACATCAAACCACACCACACCAGTACTGGCCCACATCAAACCACACCAGTACTGGCCCACATCAAACCACACCAGTACTGACCCACATCAAACCACACCACACCAGTACTGACCCACATCAAACCACACCACACCAGCACTGGCCCACATCAAACCACACCATACCAGTACTGACCCACATCAAACCACACCACACCAGTACTGACCCACATCAAACCACACCACACCAGTACTGACCCACATCAAACCACACCACACAAGCACTGACCCACATCAAACCACACCAGTACTGGCCCACATCAAACGATACCAGTACTGGCCCACATCAAACCACACCAGTACTGACCCACATCAAACCACACCAGTACTGGCCCACATCAAACCACACCACACCAGTACCGGCCCACATCAAACCCCACCAGCACTGACCCACATCAAACCCCACCAGCAGTGGCCCACATCAAACCACACCACACAAGTACTAGCCCACATCAAACCCCACCAGCACTGACCCACATCAAACCACACCAGTACTGGCCCACATCAAACCACACCAGAACTGACCCACATCAAACCACACCAGTACTGGCCCACATCAAACCACACCAGTACTGGCCCACATCAAACCACACCAGTACTGGCCCACATCAAACCACACCAGTACTGACCCACATCAAACCACACCAGTACTGGCCCACATCAAACCACACCAGTACTGACCCACATCAAACCACACCACACCAGCACTGGCCCACATCAAACCACACCAGTACTGGCCCACATCAAACCACACCAGTACTGGCCCACATCAAACCACACCATACCAGTACTGGCCCACATCAAACCACACCACACCAGCACTGATCCACATCAAACCACACCAGTACTGACCCACATCAAACCATACCAGTACTGACCCACATCAAACCACCACACCAGTACTGGCCCACATCAAACCACACCAGTACTGGCCCACATCAAACCATACCAGTACTGGCCCACATCAAACCACACCACACCAGCACTGGCCCACATCAAACCACACCACACCAGTACTGGCCCACATCAAACCACACCAGTACTGGCCCACATCAAACCACACCACACCAGCACTGGCCCACATCAAACCACACCACACCAGTACTGGCCCACATCAAACCACACCAGTACTGGCCCACATCAAACCACACCAGTACTGACCCACATCAAACCACACCACACCAGTACTGACCCACATCAAACCACACCACACCAGCACTGGCCCACATCAAACCACACCATACCAGTACTGACCCACATCAAACCACACCACACCAGTACTGACCCACATCAAACCACACCACACCAGTACTGACCCACATCAAACCACACCACACCAGCACTGCCCCACATCAAACCACACCAGTACTGGCCCACATCAAACCATACCAGTACTGACCCACATCAAACCACACCAGTACTGGCCCACATCAAACCACACCAGTACTGGCCCACATCAAAACATACCAGTACTGGCCCACATCAAACCACACCACACCAGCACTGGCCCACATCAAACCACACCACACCAGTACTGGCCCACATCACACCACACAAGCACTGACCCACATCAAACCACACCAGTACCGGCCCACATCAAACCATACCAGTACTGGCCCACATCAAACCACACCAGTACTGACCCACATCAAACCACACCAATACTGGCCCACATCAAACCACACCACACCAGTACCGGCCCACATCAAACCCCACCAGCACTGACCCACATCAAACCCCACCAGCAGTGGCCCACATCAAACCACACCACACCAATACTAGCCCACATCAAACCCCACCAGCACTGACCCACATCAAACCACACCAGTACTGGCCCACATCAAACCACACCAGTACTGACCCACATCAAACCACACCAGTACTGGCCCACATCAAACCACACCAGTACTGGCCCACATCAAACCACACCAGTACTGACCCACATCAAACCACACCAGTACTGACCCACATCAAACCATACCAGTACTGACCCACATCAAACCACACCAGTACTGGCCCACATCAAACCACACCAGTACTGGCCCACATCAAACCATACCAGTACTGGCCCACATCAAACCACACCACACCAGCACTGGCCCACATCAAACCACACCACACCAGTACTGGCCCACATCAAACCACACCAGTACTGGCCCACATCAAACCACACCACACCAGCACTGGCCCACATAAAACCACACCAGTACTGGCCCACATAAAACCATACCAGTACTGGCCCACATCAAACCACACCAGTACTGACCCACATCAAACCACACCAGTACTGGCCCACATCAAACCACACCAACACTGGCCCACATCAAACCACACCAGCACTGACCCACATCAAACCACACCAGCACTGACCCACATCAAACCACACCACACCAGTACTGGCCCACATCAAACCATACCAGCACTGACCCACATCAAACCACACCACACCAGCACTGACCCACATCAAACCACACCAGTACTGGCCCACATCAAACCATACCAGTACTTGCCCACAACAAACCACACCAGTACTGACCCACATCAAACCACACCAGTACTGGCCCACATCAAACCACACCACACCAGTACCGGCCCACATCAAACCCCACCAGCACTGACCCACATCAAACCCCACCAGCAGTGGCCCACATCAAACCACACCACACCAGTACTGGCCCACATCAAAACCCACCAGCACTGACCCACATCAAACCACACCAGTACTGGCCCACATCAAACCACACCAGTACTGACCCACATCAAACCACACCAGTACTGGCCCACATCAAACCACACCAGTACTGGCCCACATCAAACCACACCAGTACTGGCCCACATCAAACCACATCAGTACTGACCCACATCAAACCACACCAGTACTGGCCCACATCAAACCACACCAGTACTGACCCACATAAAACCACACCACACCAGCACTGGCCCACATCAAACCACACCAGTACTGGCCCACATCAAACCACACCAGTACTGGCCCACATCAAACCACACCATACCAGTACTGGCCCACATCAAACCACACCACAGAAGCACTGACCCACATCAAACCACACCAGTACTGACCCACATCAAACCACACCACACCAGCACTGGCCCACATCAAACCACACCACACCAGCACTGGCCCACATCAAACCACACCAGTACTGGCCCACATCAAACCATACCAGTACTGGCCCACATCAAACCACACCATACCAGTACTGACCCACATCAAACCACACCATACCAGTACTGACCCACATCAAACCACACCACACCAGTACTGACCCACATCAAACCACACCACACCAGTACTGACCCACATCAAACCACACCACACCAGCACTGGCCCACATCAAACCACACCAGTACTGGCCCACATCAAACCATACCAGTACTGGCCCACATCAAACCACACCACACCAGCACTGGCCCACATCAAACCACACCACACCAGTACTGGCCCACATCAAACCACACCAGTACTGGCCCACATCAAACCACACCAGTACTGGCCCACATCAAACCACACCACACCAGCACTGGCCCACATCAAACCACACCACACCAGTACTGGCCCACATCAAACCACACCAGTACTGGCCCACATCAAACCACACCAGTACTGACCCACATCAAACCACACCACACCAGTACTGACCCACATCAAACCACACCACACCAGCACTGGCCCACATCAAACCACACCATACCAGTACTGACCCACATCAAACCACACCACACCAGTACTGACCCACATCAAACCACACCACACCAGTACTGACCCACATCAAACCACACCACACCAGCACTGCCCCACATCAAACCACACCAGTACTGGCCCACATCAAACCATACCAGTACTGACCCACATCAAACCACACCAGTACTGGCCCACATCAAACCACACCAGTACTGGCCCACATCAAAACATACCAGTACTGGCCCACATCAAACCACACCACACCAGCACTGGCCCACATCAAACCACACCACACCAGTACTGGCCCACATCACACCACACAAGCACTGACCCACATCAAACCACACCAGTACTGGCCCACATCAAACCATACCAGTACTGGCCCACATCAAACCACACCAGTACTGACCCACATCAAACCACACCAGTACTGGCCCACATCAAACCACACCACACCAGTACCGGCCCACATCAAACCCCACCAGCACTGACCCACATCAAACCCCACCAGCAGTGGCCCACATCAAACCACACCAGTACTGGCCCACATCAAACCATACCAGTACTGGCCCACATCAAACACACCAGTACTGACCCACATCAAACCACACCAGTACTGGCCCACATCAAACCACACCACACCAGTACCGGCCCACATCAAACCACACCAGTACTGACCCACATCAAACCATACCAGTACTGACCCACATCAAACCACACCAGTACTGGCCCACATCGAACCACTTCAAACCACACCAGTACTGACCCACATCAAACCAAACCAGTACTGGCCCACATCAAACCACACCACACCAGCACTGGCCCACATCAAACCACACCAGTACTGACCCACATCAAACCACACCACACCAGCACTGGCCCACATCAAACCACACCAGTACTGGCCCACATCAAACCACACCAGTACTGGCCCACATCAAACCACACTATACCAGTACTGGCCCACATCAAACCACACCACACCAGCACTGACCCACATCAAACCACACCAGTACTGACCCACATCAAACCACACCACACCAGCACTGGCCCACATCAAAGCACACCAGTACTGGCCCACATCAAACCATACCAGTACTGGCCCACATCAAACCACACCATACCAGTACTGACCCACATCAAACCACACCACACCAGTACTGACCCACATCAAACCACACCAGCACTGACCCACATCAAACCACACCACACCAGCACTGGCCCACATCAAACCACACCAGTACTGGCCCACATCAAACCATACCAGTACTGGCCCACATCAAACCACAACAGTACTGACCCACATCAAACCATACCAGTACTGACCCACATCAAACCACACCAGTACTGACCCACATCAAACCACACCAGTACTGGCCCACATCAAACCACACCATACCAGTACTGGCCCACATCAAACCACACCACACCAGCACTGACCCACATCAAACCACACCACACCAGTACTGGCCCACATCAAACCACACCAGTACTGGCCCACATCAAACCACACCAGTACTGGCCCACATCAAACCACACCAGTACTGGCCCACATCAAACCACACCAGTACTGGCCCACATCAAACCACACCAATACTGGCCCACATCAAACCACACCAGCACTGACCCACATCAAACCACACCAGCACTGACCCACATCAAAACACACCACACCAGTACTGGCCCACATCAAACCATACCAGCACTGGCCCACATCAAACCACACCACACCAGCACTGACCCACATCAAACCACACCAGTACTGGCCCACATCAAACCATACCAGTACTGGCCCACATCAAACCACACCAGTACTGACCCATATCAAACCACACCAGTACTGGCCCACATCAAACCACACCACACCAGTACCGGCCCACATCAAACCCCACCAGCACTGACCCACATCAAACCCCACCAGCAGTGGCCCACATCAAACCACACCACACCAGCACTGGCCCACATCAAACCACACCATACCAGTACTGACCCACATCAAACCACACCACACCAGTACTGACCCACATCAAACCACACCACACCAGTACTGACCCACATCAAACCACACCACACAAGCACTGACCCACATCAAACCACACCAGTACTGGCCCACATCAAACGATACCAGTACTGGCCCACATCAAACCACACCAGTACTGACCCACATCAAACCACACCAGTACTGGCCCACATCAAACCACACCACACCAGTACCGGCCCACATCAAACCCCACCAGCACTGACCCACATCAAACCCCACCAGCAGTGGCCCACATCAAACCACACCACACAAGTACTAGCCCACATCAAACCCCACCAGCACTGACCCACATCAAACCACACCAGTACTGGCCCACATCAAACCACACCAGTACTGACCCACATCAAACCACACCAGTACTGGCCCACATCAAACCACACCAGTACTGGCCCACATCAAACCACACCAGTACTGGCCCACATCAAACCACATCAGTACTGACCCACATCAAACCACACCAGTACTGGCCCACATCAAACCACACCAGTACTGACCCACATCAAACCACACCACACCAGCACTGGCCCACATCAAACCACACCAGTACTGGCCCACATCAAACCACACCAGTACTGGCCCACATCAAACCACACCATACCAGTACTGGCCCACATCAAACCACACCACACCAGCACTGATCCACATCAAACCACACCAGTACTGACCCACATCAAACCATACCAGTACTGACCCACATCAAACCACACCAGTACTGGCCCACATCAAACCACACCAGTACTGGCCCACATCAAACCACACCACACCAGCACTGGCCCACATCAAACCACACCACACCAGCACTGGCCCACATCAAACCACACCACACCAGTACTGGCCCACATCAAACCACACCAGTACTGGCCCACATCAAACCACACCAGTACTGACCCACATCAAACCACACCACACCAGTACTGACCCACATCAAACCACACCACACCAGCACTGGCCCACATCAAACCACACCATACCAGTACTGACCCACATCAAACCACACCACACCAGTACTGACCCACATCAAACCACACCACACCAGTACTGACCCACATCAAACCACACCACACCAGCACTGCCCCACATCAAACCACACCAGTACTGGCCCACATCAAACCATACCAGTACTGACCCACATCAAACCACACCAGTACTGGCCCACATCAAACCACACCAGTACTGGCCCACATCAAAAACATACCAGTACTGGCCCACATCAAACCACACCACACCAGCACTGGCCCACATCAAACCACACCACACCAGTACTGGCCCACATCACACCACACAAGCACTGACCCACATCAAACCACACCAGTACCGCCCACATCAAACCATACCAGTACTGGCCCACATCAAACCACACCAGTACTGACCCACATCAAACCACACCAGTACTGGCCCACATCAAACCACACCACACCAGTACCGCCCACATCAAACCCCACCAGCACTGACCCACATCAAACCCCACCAGCAGTGGCCCACATCAAACCACACCACACCAGTACTAGCCCACATCAAACCCCACCAGTACTGACCCACATCAAACCACACCAGTACTGGCCCACATCAAACCACACCAGTACTGACCCACATCAAACCACACCAGTACTGGCCCACATCAAACCACACCAGTACTGGCCCACATCAAACCACACCAGTACTGACCCACATCAAACCACACCAGTACTGACCCACATCAAACCATACCAGTACTGACCCACATCAAACCACACCAGTACTGGCCCACATCAAACCACACCAGTACTGGCCCACATCAAACCATACCAGTACTGGCCCACATCAAACCACACCACACCAGCACTGGCCCACATCAAACCACACCACACCAGTACTGGCCCACATCAAACCACACCAGTACTGGCCCACATCAAACCACACCACACCAGCACTGGCCCACATAAAAACCACACCAGTACTGGCCCACATAAAACCATACCAGTACTGGCCCACATCAAACCACACCAGTACTGACCCACATCAAACCACACCAGTACTGGCCCACATCAAACCACACCAGAACTGGCCCACATCAAACCACACCAGCACTGACCCACATCAAACCACACCAGCACTGACCCACATCAAACCACACCACACCAGTACTGGCCCACATCAAACCACACCAGCACTGACCCACATCAAACCACACCACACCAGCACTGACCCACATCAAACCACACCAGTACTGGCCCACATCAAACCATACCAGTACTTGCCCACAACAAACCACACCAGTACTGACCCACATCAAACCACACCAGTACTGGCCCACATCAAACCACACCACACCAGTACCGGCCCACATCAAACCCCACCAGCACTGACCCACATCAAACCCCACCAGCAGTGGCCCACATCAAACCACACCACACCAGTACTGGCCCACATCAAAACCCACCAGCACTGACCCACATCAAACCACACCAGTACTGGCCCACATCAAACCACACCAGTACTGACCCACATCAAACCACACCAGTACTGGCCCACATCAAACCACACCAGTACTGGCCCACATCAAACCACACCAGTACTGGCCCACATCAAACCACATCAGTACTGACCCACATCAAACCACACCAGTACTGGCCCACATCAAACCACACCAGTACTGACCCACATAAAACCACACCACACCAGCACTGGCCCACATCAAACCACACCAGTACTGGCCCACATCAAACCACACCAGTACTGGCCCACATCAAACCACACCATACCAGTACTGGCCCACATCAAACCACACCACAGAAGCACTGACCCACATCAAACCACACCAGTACTGACCCACATCAAACCACACCACACCAGCACTGGCCCACATCAAACCACACCACACCAGCACTGGCCCACATCACACCACACCAGTACTGTCCCACATCAAACCATACCAGTACTGGCCCACATCAAACCACACCATACCAGTACTGACCCACATCAAACCACACCACACCAGTACTGACCCACATCAAACCACACCACACCAGTACTGACCCACATCAAACCACACCACACCAGCACTGGCCCACATCAAACCACACCAGTACTGGCCCACATCAAACCATACCAGTACTGGCCCACATCAAACCACACCACACCAGTACTGACCCACATCAAACCACACCACACCAGTACTGGCCCACATCAAACCACACCAGTACTGGCCCACATCAAACCACACCAGTACTGGCCCACATCAAACCACACCACACCAGCACTGGCCCACATCAAACCACACCACACCAGTACTGGCCCACATCAAACCACACCAGTACTGGCCCACATCAAACCACACCAGTACTGACCCACATCAAACCACACCACACCAGTACTGACCCACATCAAACCACACCACACCAGCACTGGCCCACATCAAACCACACCATACCAGTACTGACCCACATCAAACCACACCACACCAGTACTGACCCACATCAAACCACACCACACCAGTACTGACCCACATCAAACCACACCACACCAGCACTGCCCCACATCAAACCACACCAGTACTGGCCCACATCAAACCATACCAGTACTGACCCACATCAAACCACACCAGTACTGGCCCACATCAAACCACACCAGTACTGGCCCACATCAAAACATACCAGTACTGGCCCACATCAAACCACACCACACCAGCACTGGCCCACATCAAACCACACCACACCAGTACTGGCCCACATCACACCACACAAGCACTGACCCACATCAAACCACACCAGTACTGGCCCACATCAAACCATACCAGTACTGGCCCACATCAAACCACACCAGTACTGACCCACATCAAACCACACCAGTACTGGCCCACATCAAACCACACCACACCAGTACCGGCCCACATCAAACCCCACCAGCACTGACCCACATCAAACCCCACCAGCAGTGGCCCACATCAAACCACACCAGTACTGGCCCACATCAAACCATACCAGTACTGGCCCACATCAAAACACCAGTACTGACCCACATCAAACCACACCAGTACTGGCCCACATCAAACCACACCACACCAGTACCGGCCCACATCAAACCACACCAGTACTGACCCACATCAAACCATACCAGTACTGACCCACATCAAACCACACCAGTACTGGCCCACATCGAACCACTTCAAACCACACCAGTACTGACCCACATCAAACCAAACCAGTACTGGCCCACATCAAACCACACCACACCAGCACTGGCCCACATCAAACCACACCAGTACTGACCCACATCAAACCACACCACACCAGCACTGGCCCACATCAAACCACACCAGTACTGGCCCACATCAAACCACACCAGTACTGGCCCACATCAAACCACACTATACCAGTACTGGCCCACATCAAACCACACCACACCAGCACTGACCCACATCAAACCACACCAGTACTGACCCACATCAAACCACACCACACCAGCACTGGCCCACATCAAAGCACACCAGTACTGGCCCACATCAAACCATACCAGTACTGGCCCACATCAAACCACACCATACCAGTACTGACCCACATCAAACCACACCACACCAGTACTGACCCACATCAAACCACACCAGCACTGACCCACATCAAACCACACCACACCAGCACTGGCCCACATCAAACCACACCAGTACTGGCCCACATCAAACCATACCAGTACTGGCCCACATCAAACCACAACAGTACTGACCCACATCAAACCATACCAGTACTGACCCACATCAAACCACACCAGTACTGACCCACATCAAACCACACCAGTACTGGCCCACATCAAACCACACCATACCAGTACTGGCCCACATCAAACCACACCACACCAGCACTGACCCACATCAAACCACACCACACCAGTACTGGCCCACATCAAACCACATCAGTACTGGCCCACATCAAACCACACCAGTAAAGGCCCACATCAAACCACACCAGTACTGGCCCACATCAAACCACACCAGTACTGGCCCACATCAAACCACACCAATACTGGCCCACATCAAACCACACCAGCACTGACCCACATCAAACCACACCAGCACTGACCCACATCAAAACACACCACACCAGTACTGGCCCACATCAAACCATACCAGCACTGGCCCACATCAAACCACACCACACCAGCACTGACCCACATCAAACCACACCAGTACTGGCCCACATCAAACCATACCAGTACTGGCCCACATCAAACCACACCAGTACTGACCCATATCAAACCACACCAGTACTGGCCCACATCAAACCACACCACACCAGTACCGGCCCACATCAAACCCCACCAGCACTGACCCACATCAAACCCCACCAGCAGTGGCCCACATCAAACCACACCACACCAGTACTGGCCCACATCAAACCCCACCAGCACTGACCCACATCAAACCACACCAGTACTGGCCCACATCAAACCACACCAGTACTGGCCCACATCAAACCATACCAGTACTGGCCCACATCAAACCACACCACACCAGCACTGGCCCACATCAAACCACACCACACCAGTACTGGCCCACATCAAACCACACCAGTACTGGCCCACATCAAACCACACCAGTACTGACCCACATCAAACCACACCACACCAGTACTGACCCGCATCAAACCACACCACACCAGCACTGGCCCACATCAAACCACACCATACCAGTACTGACCCATATCAAACCACACCACACCAGTACTGACCCACATCAAACCACACCACACCAGTACTGACCCACATCAAACCACACCACACCAGCACTGCCCCACATCAAACCACACCAGTACTGGCCCACATCAAACCATACCAGTACTGACCCACATCAAACAACACCAGTACTGACCCACATCAAACCACACCACACCAGCACTGGCCCACATCAAACCACACCACACCAGTACTGGCCCACATCACACCACACAAGCACTGACCCACATCAAACCACACCAGTACTGGCCCACATCAAACCATACCAGTACTGGCCCACATCAAACCACACCAGTACTGACCCACATCAAACCACACCAGTACTGGCCCACATCAAACCACACCACACCAGTACCGGCCCACATCAAACCCCACCAGCACTGACCCACATCAAACCCCACCAGCAGTGGCCCACATCAAACCACACCACACCAGTACTAGCCCACATCAAACCCCACCAGCACTGACCCACATCAAACCACACCAGTACTGGCCCACATCAAACCACACCAGTACTGGCCCACATCAAACCACACCAGTACTGGCCCACATCAAACCACACCAGTACTGGCCCACATCAAACCACACCAGTACTGGCCCACATCAAACCACACCAGTACTGACCCACATCAAACCACACCAGTACTGGCCCACATCAAACCACACCAGTACTGACCCACATCAAACCACACCACACCAGCACTGGCCCACATCAAACCACACCAGTACTGGCCCACATCAAACCACACCAGTACTGGCCCACATCAAACCACACCATACCAGTACTGGCCCACATCAAACCACACCACACCAGCACTGATCCACATCAAACCACACCACACCAGCACTGGCCCACATCAAACCACACCACACCAGCACTGACCCACATCAAACCACACCACACCAGCACTGGCCCACATCAAACCACACCACACCAGTACTTACCCACATCAAACCACACCACACCAGCACTGGCCCACATCAAACCACACTAGTACTGGCCCACATCAAACCATACCAGTACTGGCCCACATCAAACCACACCAGTACTGACCCACATCAAACCACACCAGTACTGGCCCACATAAAACCACACCAATACTGGCCCACATCAAACCACACCAGTACTGGCCCACATCAAACCATACCAGTACTGGCCCACATCAAACCACACCATACCAGTACTGACCCACATCAAACCACACCACACCAGTACTGACCCACATCAAACCACACCACACCAGTACTGACCCACATCAAACCACACCACACCAGCACTGGCCCACATCAAACCACACTAGTACTGGCCCACATCAAACCATACCAGTACTGGCCCACATCAAACCACACCAGTACTGACCCACATCAAACCACACCAGTACTGGCCCACATAAAACCACACCAATACTGGCCCACATCAAACCACACCAGTACTGGCCCACATCAAACCACACCAGTACTGACCCACATCAAACCATACCAGTACTGACCCACATCAAACCACACCAGTACTGGCCCACATCAAACCACACCAGTACTGGCCCACATCAAACCATACCAGTACTGGCCCACATCAAACCACACCACACCAGCACTGGCCCACATCAAACCACACCACACCAGTACTGGCCCACATCAAACCACACCAGTACTGGCCCACATCAAACCACACCACACCAGCACTGGCCCACATCAAACCACACCACACCAGTACTGGCCCACATCAAACCACACCAGTACTGGCCCACATCAAACCACACCAGTACTGACCCACATCAAACCACACCACACCAGTACTGACCCACATCAAACCACACCACACCAGCACTGGCCCACATCAAACCACACCATACCAGTACTGACCCACATCAAACCACACCACACCAGCACTGCCCCACATCAAACCACACCAGTACTGGCCCACATCAAACCATACCAGTACTGACCCACATCAAACCACACCAGTACTGGCCCACATCAAACCACACCAGTACTGGCCCACATCAAAACATACCAGTACTGGCCCACATCAAACCACACCACACCAGCACTGGCCCACATCAAACCACACCACACCAGTACTGGCCCACATCACACCACACAAGCACTGACCCACATCAAACCACAACAGTACTGGCCCACATCAAACCATACCAGTACTGGCCCACATCAAACCACACCAGTACTGACCCACATCAAACCACACCAGTACTGGCCCACATCAAACCACACCAGTACTGACCCACATCAAACCACACCACACCAGCACTGGCCCACATCAAACCACACCAGTACTGGCCCACATCAAACCACACCAGTACTGACCCACATCAAACCACACCAGTACTGGCCCACATCAAACCACACCAGTACTGGCCCACATCAAACCACACCAGTACTGGCCCACATCAAACCACATCAGTACTGACCCACATCAAACCACACCAGTACTGGCCCACATCAAACCACACCAGTACTGACCCACATCAAACAACACCACACCAGCACTGGCCCACATCAAACCACACCAGTACTGAACCACATCAAACCACACCAGTACTGGCCCACATCAAACCACACCATACCAGTACTGGCCCACATCAAACCACACCACACCAGCACTGATCCACATCAAACCACACCAGTACTGACCCATATCAAAACACACCACACCAGCACTGGCCCACATCAAACCACACCACACCAGCACTGGCCCACATCAAACCACACCAGTACTGGCCCACATCAAACCATACCAGTACTGGCCCACATCAAACCACACCATACCAGTACTGACCCACATCAGACCACACCACACCAGTACTGACCCACATCAAACCACACCACACCAGTACTGACCCTTATCAAACCACACCACACCAGCACTGGCCCACATCAAACCACACCAGTACTGGCCCACATCAAACCATACCAGTACTGGCCCACATCAAACCACACCAGTACTGACCCACATCAAACCACACCAGTACTGGCCCACATCAAACCACACCAGTACTGGCCCACATCAAACCACACCAGTACTGGCCCACATCAAACCATACCAGTACTGACCCACATCAAACCACACCAGTACTGGCCCACATCAAACCACACCAGTACTGGCCCACATCAAACCATACCAGTACTGGCCCACATCAAACCACACCACATCAGCACTGGCCCACATCAAACCACACCACACCAGTACTGGCCCACATCAAACCACACCAGTACTGGCCCACATCAAACCACACCACACCAGCACTGGCCCACATCAAACCACACCACACCAGTACTGGCCCACATCAAACCACACCAGTACTGGCCCACATCAAACCACACCAGTACTGACCCACATCAAACCACACCACACCAGTACTGACCCACATCAAACCACACCACACCAGCACTGGCCCACATCAAACCACACCATACCAGTACTGACCCACATCAAACCACACCACACCAGTACTGACCCACATCAAACCACACCACACCAGTACTGACCCACATCAAACCACACCACACCAGCACTGCCCCACATCAAACCACACCAGTACTGGCCCACATCAAACCATACCAGTACTGACCCACATCAAACCACACCAGTACTGGCCCACATCAAACCACACCAGTACTGGCCCACATCAAAACATACCAGTACTGGCCCACATCAAACCACACCACACCAGCACAGGCCCACATCAAACCACACCACACCAGTACTGGCCCACATCACACCACACAAGCACTGACCCACATCAAACCACACCAGTACTGGCCCACATCAAACCATACCAGTACTGGCCCACATCAAACCACACCAGTACTGACCCACATCAAACCACACCAGTACTGGCCCACATCAAACCACACCACACCAGTACCGGCCCACATCAAATCCCACCAGCACTGACCCACATCAAACCCCACCAGCAGTGGCCCACATCAAACCACACCACACCAGTACTAGCCCACATCAAACCCCACCAGCACTGACCCACATCAAACCACACCAGTACTGGCCCACATCAAACCACACCAGTACTGACCCACATCAAACCACACCAGTACTGGCCCACATCAAACCACACCAGTACTGGCCCACATCAAACCACACCAGTACTGGCCCACATCAAACCACATCAGTACTGACCCACATCAAACTACACCAGTACTGGCCCACATCAAACCACACCAGTACTGACCCACATCAAACCACACCACACCAGCACTGGCCCACATCAAACCACACCAGTACTGGCCCACATCAAAACCACACCAGTACTGGCCCACATCAAACCACACCACACCAGCACTGGCCCACATCACAACCACACCAGTACTGGCCCACATCAAACACCATACCAGTACTGGCCCACATCAAACCACACCACACCAGTAATGACCCACATCAAACCACACCACACCAGTACTGACCCACATCAAACCACACCACACCAGTACTGACCCACATCAAACCACACCACACCAGCACTGGCCCACATCAAACCACACCAGTACTGGCCCACATCAAACCATACCAGTACTGGCCCACA
Organism: Salmo salar; assembly: GCF_905237065.1. Lineage (NCBI taxonomy): Eukaryota > Metazoa > Chordata > Actinopteri > Salmoniformes > Salmonidae > Salmo > Salmo salar. Next base: position 82,172,693 of record NC_059445.1, on the reverse strand, counting down.
TCAACACCACACCAGCACTGGCCCACATCAAACCACACCAGTACTGGCCCACATCAAACCACACCAGTACTGACCCACATCAAACCACACCAGTACTGGCCCACATCAAACCACACCAGTACTGGCCCACATCAAACCACATCAGTACTGACCCACATCAAACCACACCAGTACTGGCCCACATCAAACCACACCAGTACTGACCCACATCAAACCACACCACACCAGCACTGGCCCACATCAAACCACACCAGTACTGGCCCACATCAAACCACACCAGTACTGGCCCATATCAAACCACACCACACCAGCACTGACCCACATCAAACCAAACCAGTACTGGCCCACATCAAACCACACCAGTACTGGCCCACATCAAACCACACCAGTACTGGCCCACATCAAACCACATCAGTACTGACCCACATCAAACTACACCAGTACTGGCCCACATCAAACCACACCAGTACTGACCCACATCAAACCACACCACACCAGCACTGGCCCACATCAAACCACACCAGTACTGACCCACATCAAACCACACCACACCAGCACTGGCCCACATCAAACCACACCACACCAGCACTGGCCCACATCAAACCACACCAGTACTGGCCCACATCAAACCATACCAGTACTGGCCCACATCAAACCACACCATACCAGTAATGACCCACATCAAACCACACCACACCAGTACTGACCCACATCAAACCACACCACACCAGTACTGACCCACATCAAACCACACCACACCAGCACTGGCCCACATCAAACCACACCAGTACTGGCCCACATCAAACCATACCAGTACTGGCCCACATCAAACCACACCAGCACTGACCCACATCAAACCACACCAGTACTGGCCCACATCAAACCACACCAGTACTGACCCACATCAAACCACACCAGTACTGGCCCACATCAAACCACACCAGTACTGGCCCACATCAAACCACATCAGTACTGACCCACATCAAACCACACCAGTACTGGCCCACATCAAACCACACCAGTACTGACCCACATCAAACCACACCACACCAGCACTGGCCCACATCAAACCACACCAGTACTGGCCCACATCAAACCACACCAGTACTGGCCCACATCAAACCACACCACACCAGCACTGGCCCACATCAAACCAAACCAGTACTGGCCCACATCAAACCATACCAGTACTGGCCCACATCAAACCACACCAGTACTGACCCACATCAAACCATACCAGTACTGACCCACATCAAACCACACCACACCAGCACTGGCCCACATCAAACCAAACCAGTACTGGCCCACATCAAACCATACCAGTACTGGCCCACATCAAACCACACCAGTACTGACCCACATCAAACCATACCAGTACTGACCCACATCAAACCACACCACACCAGCACTGGCCCACATCAAAACAAACCAGTACTGGCCCACATCAAACCACACCAGTACTGGCCCACATCAAACAAAACCAGTACTGACCCACATCAAACCATACCAGTACTGACCCACATCAAACCACACCAGTACTGGCCCACATCAAACCACACCAGTACTGGCCCACATCAAACCATACCAGTACTGGCCCACATCAAACCACACCACACCAGCACTGGCCCACATCAAATCACACCACACCAGTACTGGCCCACATCAAACCACACCAGTACTGGCCCACATCAAACCACACCACACCAGCACTGGCCCACATCAAACCACACCACACCAGTACTGGCCCACATCAAACCACACCAGTACTGGCCCACATCAAACCACACCAGTACTGACCCACATCAAACCACACCACACCAGTACTGACCCACATCAAACCACACCACACCAGCACTGGCCCACATCAAACCACACCATACCAGTACTGACCCACATCAAACCACACCACACCAGTACTGACCCACATCAAACCACACCACACCAGTACTGACCCACATCAAACCACACCACACCAGCACTGCCCCACATCAAACCACACCAGTACTGGCCCACATCAAACCATACCAGTACTGACCCACATCAAACCACACCAGTACTGGCCCACATCAAACCACACCAGTACTGGCCCACATCAAACCACACCAGTACTGGCCCACATCAAAACATACCAGTACTGGCCCACATCAAACCACACCACACCAGCACTGGCCCACATCAAACCACACCACACCAGTACTGGCCCACATCACACCACACAAGCACTGACCCACATCAAACCACACCAGTACTGGCCCACATCAAACCATACCAGTACTGACCCACATCAAACCACACCAGTACTGGCCCACATCAAACCACACCACACCAGTACCGGCCCACATCAAACCCCACCAGCACTGACCCACATCAAACCCCACCAGCAGTGGCCCACATCAAACCACACCACACCAGTACTGGCCCACATCAAACCACACCAGTACTGGCCCACATCAAACCACATCAGTACTGACCCACATCAAACCACACCAGTACTGGCCCACATCAAACCACACCAGTACTGGCCCACATCAAACCACATCAGTACTGACCCACATCAAACCACACAAGTACTGGCCCACATCAAACCACACCAGTACTGGCCCACATCAAACCACACCAGTACTGGCCCACATCAAACCACACCATACCAGTACTGGCCCACATCAAACCACACCACACCAGCACTGATCCACATCAAACCACACCAGTACTGACCCACATCAAACCACACCACACCAGCACTGGCCCACATCAAACCACACCACACCAGCACTGGCCCACATCAAATTACACCAGTACTGGCCCACATCAAACCATACCAGTACTGGCCCACATCAAACCACACCATACCAGTACTGACCCACATCAAACCACACCACACCAGTACTGACCCACATCAAACCACACCAATACTGGCCCACATCAAACCACACCAGCACTGACCCACATCAAACCACACCAGCACTGACCCACATCAAACCACACCACACCAGTACTGGCCCACATCAAACCATACCAGCACTGACCCACATCAAACCACACCACACCAGCACTGACCCACATCAAACCACACCAGTACTGGCCCACATCAAACCATACCAGTACTGGCCCACAACAAACCACACCAGTACTGACCCACATCAAACCACACCAGTACTGGCCCACATCAAACCACACCACACCAGTACCGGCCCACATCAAACCCCACCAGCACTGACCCACATCAAACCCCACCAGCAGTGGCCCACATCAAACCACACCACACCAGTACTGGCCCACATCAAAACCCACCAGCACTGACCCACATCAAACCACACCAGTACTGGCCCACATCAAACCACACCAGTACTGACCCACATCAAACCACACCAGTACTGACCCACATCAAACCACACCAGTGCTGGCCCACATCAAACCACACCAGTACTGGCCCACATCAAACCACATCAGTACTGACCCACATCAAACCACACCAGTACTGGCCCACATCAAACCACACCAGTACTGACCCACATAAAACCACACCACACCAGCACTGGCCCACATAAAACCACACCACACCAGCACTGGCCCACATCAAACCACACCAGTACTGGCCCACATCAAACCACACCAGTACTGGCCCACATCAAACCACTACCAGTACTGGCCCACATCAAACCACACCAGTACTGACCCACATCAAACCACACCAGTACTGGCCCACATCAAACCACACCAGTACTGGCCCACATCAAACCACATCAGTACTGACCCACATCAAACCACACCAGTACTGGCCCACATCAAACCACACCAGTACTGACCCACATCAAACCACACCACACCAGCACTGGCCCACATCAAACCACACCAGTACTGGCCCACATCAAACCACACCAGTACTGGCCCACATCAAACCACACCACACCAGCACAAGTGACAGTTCATTCATTGACAGACGAGCTAAACAGATCTGCCTACGATAGCACTGACCCACATAAAACAGCAGGAGAAAACTACAGCCAACCTGCATCATACTGGCTGTCAGACTGGAACTCAAGCAGGATCAGATGGGACGTCCATTGACAACCCAAACATATAGGCTTAACTGCCAGTATACTTTTGTAATGTCCTATGCACAGAGCTCCGAGACAACTGGCCCATTTAAAAACGGCAACCTACGTCAGACTAGCAATCAGACTTGCAGTTCAATCTAAATGACAGACCATCCAAGCATGTAACAGCCAATACTTTGCAGCGGTATCTCAATGCTCTAGGGTGTCCTACAGGTCCAGTGTCCTACAGGTCCAGTGTCCACAACATCCTTTATTCCAGGACTTACCTTGCGAAACCCTCCCACCTCGCAGTCGTTGAGGTCCTTGTAAAGTGAGTTGTGCCTCTTGGGTGTCACAGGGGCAGTAACAGTGGTAGAGGTAGTGTCTAGATTTGTCTTGTCCATTGAGTCCCCATTGGTAGTAGTAGTATTATTACCATGCTCCTCTGTCTTAGTATCCCTGTCCTGCTGTATTAGGTTCTGCTGTCCTGGGGCCTCAGCCTCTCCACAGCGTCTCCCTTCCATGTCTGTATCCGCTGCAGACACAGGCTGCTCCAGTTCGGGTTCCGGCGGCTGCTCGGGCCTGGTGCACAGGTCATACATCAGTCTGTGATGGAGGGGGTCGAAATTATCACGGATCAGTCGCCGCTGAGTTGACTTCAAAAGAGAAAATAAATAAATGTCACCCTGACTTCTTTCTCTGCCCTTATTTTCCACAGCCTCCCTCGCTCCCCCTCAACTCTCTCTCTCTCTCTCTCTCTCTTCAGGGAGAGTGGGGGGGGGGTATGGGTAGTAATTTGGTCTGGGCTGAGGTTAAGTATCCAACACCAAAGCGATAGGATCAGTAAGCTGGGCTGAATTTAAGATGTAATTACCAGGCTTATCAGTAACACAATACAGTTTCTTACTGTAGCTATTCTGTCCCCTCAGATGTCGATTTAACAGTGACAGAAATAGCACAAGCTGGTACTGCCCTGTTTTGTTCCTTTAATAAAATATTCATTACAACAAGGGAGCGTCATTACCAGGACAAAACCAGCTCAAGATAAAACCCAGAGAGCTACTCCTTTAAAATGACAACTTTTAGAGGGGAATGAAAAAAATGCCCTCACTGACGTCTTCCATCAAAAAAAAGTTGACTCCTGTGGGATATTTTGTATTCACGACATACACTTCTTATGCTAGACTCCAAACAAATGAAGCCTTTTCCGTAGAAATGATCCAGCGGTGATCATGCATTTACAGCCCGTGATCTGATCAGAACACTGAAGTGTGCAGATTCCAGAGTCCTACTTACTATTGGCTGACTGAGTGAGACTGCATCGTCTTCCTGCCTCCCCACTCCTCCGTTCTCCACAGAGGGATGGATCTGTCATTGTCGCTTATCCATAAACGGTAACGGGAACGGCTAGTAATCAACAGTCCATCCGTCCGTTGCATAGATGAGGAGCTTGACTCTGCCTCTCTGTGACAGAAACAGTACAGAAGAAACACTGCCGCTATACGACACCAGACGAGACAGTCTCTCTCTCTCTCTCTCTCTCCGCTGACATGCATGTGGTCTCCAGCTGTGCCTGCCTGCCTCGTTGATGCTGCTGCTAAATCACTGCTCACACAACAAGACTCAATGAACTGCCTAATCCCCGATTCCCATATAACAACATTTAGGTGAAGGAAGAAGACAAACTGTGTGTGTGTGTGTGTGTGTGTGTGTGTGTGTGTTAGTGAGAGGAGGGGGTGGGAAGAAAGGGATTCTGTCCTCCTATCACATCAAAGCCTCTGGGAGGTGGCCAATCACGACTACAGCTCGAGCTGGTTTCCATGGAGATGACGCTGGAATAATGTTGGTTGCCTATTGATTGAAGAGGAGACACACACACACTGCTTTGCAGGGAGGCTGCCTGGAGGAAGGCAGAGCGATGGCATACTGTGAGCACACACACACACACACACATACACACACACACACAACCTCTATCGTTTTCTGCCACTGTATGCTAGAAATAAACGCTTAAAGATGCACTATGCAGAAATCGCCCCGCCATTTCCTGGTTGCTAAAATTAGAATAGTTTGCTTAATTTCAGTTTATGCGACAAAATCATTGTACCATCTTAACCGCTGTGAAATATCTTTTCCATCACCAACAATTTTGTATTTTCAGCTGTTTGATGCTGGTGTACAAAAACCGAAAGTAAAATACACAAAAACTGAACTTAAGAACGTGAAGCATAGAAATAACAAACATAGAACAGATCTACCGCTTCTTAGACTTGCTTTCAACGATACATGACAGATCTATAACACGCATTTCTAAGTCAGTAAAACAAATTATGATTGACATATGTAATGAATGACTGTCACAAAACATTTAAATATTAATGTACATTTTGATCTAATCTCGCCCACCGGCTGGCAGTCTCTGCCGAGAGGTCTGGTTTTCAGAACGGGACTTGAAAGGAAGTCTATGGCACTTTTAATTGGCTGATATCTCAGTCCATCACCATCTAGAACCCTTAGAACCTCCCCTCTAGATGTCAACGTGTGATCAGAGCAAGTGATTTAGGCTGAACAAGGAAGTGAATTCAGGAAGTTGGAAAGTATGCATCAAAGAAATAGTTTTCACAACCGTTGTATGCCCCGAACTTAGAATCAATTGGGCTTCCCCCCCAAAAAAACATGGTTGAGTGTAAATTTTCTAAAATGTTTCAAAGTCCAATCTTATACAGCTGTAGCAAGCTTCTGAAGTCCCACTTTGTAGCATAGTTTTTCCAGGCTCTATACACAGTAGAAATTGGACGAGGTTAGTTGTGACAGAATATTTCACAAATTGAGGATATACGGTAGTCTCACTTTCACAGCCAATTCTGGGTAAATAAACACACTGCTTCTTGAAGTATTATAGCAGACAAACTGGCACAGGTAGAACGGATCCCCACACATAAAAATCCAGACTACAGCAGATAAATATATATATTGTATTATATTAAATAAATATTTAAACGAAGCTTTTCTTTGTGATACGCTCATATACACACACACACACCGACACCCGCACCAGCATGGTATACAACAAAATGCTGACTTGCAGGTTCCTTCTGGACAGTTCAACAACAATGAGAACTAATAAAATATAAAAATATGAACATAAAATGGCTCAGTAGAATAGAATAAACATTTTAGCATAAGTATAATACAGGAAGGCAGAATGTATTGCACAATATTAAAACATGTATCAGTGAAGGGGGGAAATGTAGTGGTGTAAAGTACTAAAGTAAAAATACTTAAAAGTACTACATAAGTAGTTTTTTGGGGGGGGGGTATCTGTACTTTACTATTTATATTTTTGGCAACTTTTACTTTACTACATTCCTAACTGAAATAATGCACTTTCTACTCCATACATTTTACCTGACACCCAAAAGTACTTGTTACATTTTGACAGGAAAAGGGTCCAATTCACACACTTATCAAGAGAACATCCCTGGTCATCCCCTTCACATCATGCCTCTGATCTGGCGCACTCACTAAACACAAATGCTTTGTTTGTAAATGTAACGCCCTGGCCATAGAAAGGGTTTTTTTGTTCGTTATTTTGGTTAGGCCAGGGTGTTACATTGGGTGGGCGTTCTATGTTATTTTTTCTAGGTTGGTTTGTTTTGTTGATTTTGGCCGTGTGGCTTCCAATCAGGCACAGCTGTAGTTTGTTGTTGCTGATTGGGAGTCACACATAAGTAGCCTGTTTTTTCCTTTGGGGTTTGTGGGTGATTGTTTTCTGTTTCGTTCATTTTTGACCAGACAGGACTGTTTGCTGTCGTTGCTATCGAGTGTTTTGTTTGTAGTGGTTCATTTTTATTAAATATTTAAAATGAATACACATCCTCTGCTGCACCTTGGTTTTCTTACGACGACAGCCCTTACAGTAAATTATGACTGTGTTGGAGTGTGCACCTGGCTATCCGTAAATTAAATATTGCACCGTCTGGTTTCCTTAATATAAGGAAGTTGAAATCATTTATACTTTTACTTTTGATACTTAAGTACATTTTAACAATTCCATTTCAAGTCAGAAGTTCGCATAGACCTTAGCCAAATACATTTGAACTCAGTTTGTTTTTCACAATTCCTGACATTTAATCCAAGTAAAAATTCCCTGTCTTAGGTCAGTTAGGATCACCACTTTGTGAAATGTCAGAATAATAGTAGAGAGAATGATGACAACATGATGCTGCCACCCCCGTGCTTCCCTGTTGGGATGGTGTTTCCTCCAGCATCTTCACAAGGTCCTTTGCTGTTGTTCTAGGATTGATTTGCACTTTTTGCACCAAAGTACGTTCATCTCTAGGAGACAGAATACGTCTCTTTCCTGAGCGGTATGACGGCTGCGTGGTCCCATGGTGTTTATTCTTGCGTACTATTGTTTTTACAGATGAACGTGGTACCTTCAGGCGTTTGGAAATTGCTCGCAAGGATGAACCAGTCTTGTTGAGGTGTACAATTTTCTTTCTGAGGTCTTGGCTGATTTCTTTACATTTTCCCATGATGTGAAGCAAAGAGGCACAGAGTTTGAAGGTAGGCCTTGAAATACATCCACGGGTTCACATTCCAACTGACTCAAATGATGTCAATTAGCCTATCAGAAGCTCCTAAAGCCATGACATAATTTTCTGGAATTTTCCAAGCTGTTTAAAGGCATAGTCAACTTAAAATAACACAATAAAATAAAGAAGCTATATACAAGAAGTACCGGTACTTAGTCAGTGTACTGGGGTACGAGGTAGTTGGGGTGATTGAGGTAATATGTACATGTAGGTTTGGTTAGTGATTGATTGATTGATTGAAGTACTCTGTACATGTAGGTTTGGTTAGGTGATTGATTGATTGAAGTACTCTGTACATGTAGGTTTGGTTAGTGATTGATTGATTGAAGTACATGTAGGTTTGGTTAGGTGATTGATTGATTGAAGTACATGTAGGTTTGGTTAGGTGATTGATTGATTGAAGTACATGTACGTTTGGTTAGGTCAGGGGTCGGCAACCCAAAATGTTGAAAGAGCCATATTGGACCAAAAAACCAAATCTGTCTGGAGCCGCAAAAAATTAAGCCTTATATAAGCCTTATAATGAAGGCAACACATGCTGTGTCTATATTAGCCTACTATCAAAATGATAAGTAGGCTACAAATACATAATGAGCATTCATGATTAAACGTTTATTTTACCTGCAGCGCATCCTGGAGAGAATAACGCACCGCGTGACTACTCTGCTGTACGATGGTGCTTTAAGTGTAACTTCCATTATAATATTAATGTATTATGTTTCGTTGCATTGATGAAATTATAGAAATACAATACAGAAATCAGATTTGATGTCATTTTTATTTTAGGATTCGAAAAAACAACAACAAACTGTGCAACGTGCACAATAGGCCTCCTGTAATTTCAGACCTCCCCATGGAAATAAAATGCAGTCCTTATCAATCCTCAATAATACGATCCTCTTCTCTTTTCCCCTTATCTGGGCAACAGACAGACTGCAATAAAACAGCAGCCTTTTGAAAAGGTAAAGTATATAAAATTAAAATAATACAGTTTAAGTTCGATTTCTGTGCATTATCCTCTTCTCTTTAGTTTTCTGCAAATGTGCAAGGGTAAAATGCAGCAGCACCCTCTTCTCTTTTGACACGCACAATACAATGCAGCCATCCTCGGACCTGAGCAACAAAACACAATAATATCCCTATGTGTCATTCCAAATATATACTGACAAAAATCAGAAGTCACTTTATAAAAACAGCCACTTTGTTACTAAATATGTGCCTATGACAGCATTGTGTTCTTACCCGTTTAATGTGACTACTGTTTTCGGACATCACTGGACAGCTTCTCAACATCGGGCATGTAAGATGTAACTTTAATCTTCACGCAGGACTGCAAGCTCTCATCTGTGAGGTGGGTGCGGTATTTGGATTTTATATAGTTCAGGTTTGAGAATATCTGCTCGCACAGGTATGTTGATCCAAAGATGGATAATACTCCAAATGCATATTTCTTCATGTTCCTATAACTGTCAGGAAGAATGGAAATGTCTTTCCACGTTACTCTTTTTGTTATTTGACAACTTCTCATTACAAAGCAAACATGCAGGCAATCCTTCCGCATTGGCAATGAAAGCAAATGATTCGGTCCAAGAACTGTGGAATCCTCTGTTCTCCTCAGCTATCTTTCTCTTTTTCCCTTTGGGATCCATGGCCCATGACACACCCACCGGTTTGTTTGCAACAGCCACCTGTCTGGCACTACGCCGAGCTGAAAGAAACGTGTGTCGCAGGCTATAACGTAAATCTTCGTTGACAGAAATGTTGAAATGAAATATTTATTACACACATTTTTACAGCATTGGATAATAAATTATATTAAAACAAAAAATACATTCACACCATCTTTTTCCATTTTCATATTTTTTAAAAAGCTCCAGGGAGCCACTAGGGCGGCGCTAAAGAGCCGCATGCGGCTCTAGAGCCGCGGGTTGCCGACCCCCCGGGTTAGGTGATTGATTGAAGTACTCTGTACATGTAGGTATGGGGGTGAAAAGCAGAAATTCTGGGTAGCTGTGTAGCCGTTTCCTGCAGTCAGTGACCAAAAGTGCCCTCTTTGGCCTCATTGATGAAATATTGTTCATATTATTCATAATTAATACAGATTTTTTTTTTTAAACCTTACAAAAATCTGTTGTTTCTATGTCAAACTGTTATGTTATATTTCAGTCTTCTGCGATGTATATTAAGTGTAATATTGGGATGCAAACACAAAATGGAAAACATTTCACCTCTTTATCTGACATGTTACAGGTGTCTTCTTTTTGTTGCCCATAACCATGTGTGTGAGGTGCAGTGGCGGATTTAGGTATAGGCATGCTGGTAGAAATGAGGTAAAATGGATTTCACTTTCTCTGCATTAAAATCCTCGGCCACTATGGTGCGCCGCATCTGGGTAAGCATGTTCTTGTTTGCTTATGGCGTTTATACAGATAGTTGAGTGCAGTCTTGGTGTCAGCATTGCTTTGTGGTGGTATGTAAACAGCTACGAAAAATATAGATGAAAACTCTCTAGGTAAATAGTGTGGTCTACAGCTTATCATGAGGTACTCTACCACAGGCGAGCAGAACTTCAAGACTTCCTTAATATTAGAGATTGCGCACCAACTGTTGTTGACAAAGAAACACACCCACCCTCGCCTCAGCTTACCAGACACAGCTGTTCTGTCGATGTATTGAAAAAAACAGCTATATTTATATTTTTCATGTCCTTGTTCAGCCACGACATAGGATATTACAGTTCTTCAGATCACATTGATAGGATAGTCTCGAACAGAGCTCTACACAGTTTATTTCAAGTGATTGCACGTTCGCCAATAGAACGGAGGGTAACGGCGACTTATCTCCTTGCTGTCGCAGTCTCGTTAGATGTTCTGGTCTGGGATGAGCAATATGTCCTTCGGCCTCATATTTGTTGAAATAGAAGGTTAGTAATCACTGCTTTGATGTCCAGAAGCTCTTTTCAGGTCATATGAAATGAGGATCACCGCAAAAGTAGCACAATTGGTCAGGAGGCTGTAAAACGGCAGTCATCCACTCCGACGTCATCCCTTCAAACAGAGAGGGAGACAGTAACCCCGTGGGAGATTGACACAAACCCACAAAGACTCATAGCCATGCATGAAGCACGAACCAGTCAACAGTACAGACTAATAGGGGTTAGGTGCTGAGGCCAAACCCTGCCCTGATTTATAGAAGGCAGCAACCTGCCGAGTTAGGTAGAGTTATATCTGAATGGAGAGTTGTAACTGAAAAGTTGCAGTGGCTGTCCAAATGGACATGAATCTCATTCCATGGGAAATAAATTACATATCAAAAGTTCTTCCAGTTTGGGAATTCTATGTGGATGGATGAGTATATCAGGTCTTTCCCCAGATTTTGAGTTGTAGGCAGCCTTTCCATATTTGCATAGTACTAGGCAAGCGGCAGCTGTTCAGTAACCTATAACCTGGCCCAGGACTTGGTCACTCTCCTATCCCCAAGCAGCTCTTAACCAGAGAGACGTGCCTGCAGATCAAATCGCCCCGTTAAGGAATGGATTCACCTGGTTTAAGCCTACGTATAATGCCATCAACATGTTTACAGGACACAAGTAAACAGATTATCCAGTAATAGAATATAAACATATGGCTAAAAACAACATCATGGAAATAATGGAGCAGCCAATCAGCATGTAATATTACTGACTGTAGCCTTGTACAACAAACTGGTTGTGAATTTAGGGTGCAATATTTGGCAACATATCATGTTAATTTTTTAAAAATCTATTTAACCAGGTAAGTCAGTTAAGAACAAATTCTTATTTACAATGACAGCCTACACCGGCCAAACCCGGACGACGCTGGGCCAATTGTGCACCGCCCTATGGGACTCCCAATCACAGCCGGTTGTGATACAGCCTGGATTCAAACCAGGGTGTCTGCAGTGATGCCTCTAGCACTGAGATACAGTGCCTTAGACCGCTGCGCCAATCGAGAGCCCTCGATTCAATAAAGTATTAGCCAATTTCTGCATCATTCAACACTCTCCCATATCTCAACAACACTTTATTTGGAGGCAAGGCCAGGCATATATTTCAGCGACAGATATTAGAATCTCCCTGAAAATAAATACATTAGACTACTAGTTCACTTGGGGATCCTATATTCTGGTCTGTGCTATAGTAGCAGAGCTATAAATTGAGCACTGCAGGAGTAATAAATAGTTTCCTGTCGTCGTCACAGCCAGCTGTTGGAGATATGCATCACCGTTAGTAGTGTATGGAGAGCTGCTGCTGCTGCTATCTGCTATCTGCTGCTGCTATCTGCTATCTGCTGCTATCTGCTATCTGCTGCTGCTATCTGCTATCTGCTGCTGCTATCTGCTATCTGCTGCTGCTATCTGCTGCTGCGCTATCTGCTGCTCTGCTATCTGCTGCTGCTATCTGCTGCTGCTATCTGCTGATGCTGCTATCTGCTGCTGCTATCTGCTGCTGCTATCTGCTGTCTGCTGCTATCTGCTGCTGCTGCCTGCTATCTGCTGCTATCTGCTGCTGCTATCTGGGGCTGACAGATTGTGTCTTGGCTGACTGGAGACCTCATGCATTTAGAAAGGGCAGTTATAATACACAGCAGCATGGTTTTGACTACCGGTAATTAATCATGACTGTGTGTGTGTGTGTGTGTGTGTGTGTGTGTGTGTGTGTGTGTGTGTGTGTACCCACACACGTTTTACTATACTTGTGAGTACCAGAAGTCCTCATAGGAATAGTAAACCAACAAAAAAAATCTGAGAAGTGAGGACATTTTGTTGTTCTTCACCTGTATAAAAGGTTATTTAAGGCATAGGGGATAGGAATTAAGGTTGGAATTAGTGTTTGGAATTCAGGTTAGCTATAGAATTGGGGGTTAGGAATTAGGGTTAGGTTAGGTTTAGAAGTAGGAGTTAAGGTTAGGGGTTAGAATTAGGGTAAGGGTTAGGTTTAAGAGTCAGGATTAGAATTAGGGGTTATGGAAAATAGGATTTTGAATGGGAATCAATTGTTGGTCCGTAAAAAGTCCTCACAAGTATAGTTCAACAGAGATCTCTCGTGTGGGCCTCTCCCATGTCCAGTACTGTGTAGGCCTCTCCCATGTCCAGTATTGTGTAGGCCTCTCCCATGTCCAGTATTGTGTGGGCCTCTCCCATGTCCAGCAATGTGTAGGCCTCTCCCATGTCCAGTATTGTGCGGGCCTCTCCAATGTCCAGTATTGTGCGGGCCTCTCCCATGTCCAGTATTGTGCGGGCCTCTCCCATGTCCAGTATTGTGCGGGCCTCTCCAATGTCCAGTATTGTGTAGGCCTCTCCCATGTCCGGTATTGTGTAGGCCTCTCCCATGTCCGGTATTGTACGGGCCTCTCCCATGTCCAGTATTGTGCGGGCCTCTCCAATGTCCAGTATTGTGTAGGCCTCTCCCATGTCCGGTATTGTGTAGGCCTCTCCCATGTCCGGTATTGTACGGGCCTCTCCCATGTCCGGTATTGTGTAAGCCTCTCCCATGTCCAGTATTGTGCGGGCCTCTCCCATGTCCAGTATTGTGCGGGCCTCTCCCATGTCCAGTATTGTGTAGGCCTCTCCAATGTCCAGTATTAGAGATGGTGAGTGTGTCACCCATTAAAGCGGATCTAAACAAGATGCGGTCTCTCTGTCCGTCTGAAGCCAAGTTGAAGACTCTGGTCACTGCTGCATTCAAATAAAATGCTTTGTTGACACTCCTTACACAGATTTCCACGACATGCTCCAGTGTGTGTGTCATGCTTACAGCGTGGAGGATAGATGCACAGTAGCCTACATATGGAAAAGACTACCTATTTCTATGCTACATTCTGTACATTCTGGTCACAAACAATTGCAGGGCCTGAAGCACATTACATGGAGGATCGTTTGAAATGATTCAGCAATCAACACAACTGTAGGATACATGTTTACTGCATGCCACATCCACCAGTCTATTCAGGAAAATAGACAGTGAACGCCCTGGCCTAAAGGAGAGGGAGAGGGAGAGATGCCCTGGCCTAAAGGAGAGGGAGAGAGAGCCCTGGTCTAAAGAGAGAGAAATCAAAGGAGCTTCCCACCCCAGACAGAGCTTCACCCCAGACAGAGCTTCCTACCCCAGACAGAGCTTCCCACCCCAGACAGAGTTTCCCACCCCAGACAGAGCTTCCCACCCCAGACAGAGCTTCCCACCCCAGACAGAGTTTCCCACCCCAGACAGAGCTTCCCACCCCAGACGGAGAGAGATGCACCATTCCCTTACTCCTCTCACTGCAAGGTTCTCTCTCAGAGCATTTCACCCCATGTTCTCTTCAGTTAAACTTTAACAACATCAAGCTTTCTTTAATTTAAACCCCTGTCTAGGGATGGGAGGCACTGATAGGAAAACGACAGTGAGAGAGTGAGCGAGAGAGAGAGAGCGCGAGAGAGAGCAGGAGCGAAAGAGCGGGCACGAGAGAGCGAAAGCACTTGTCAGCGGGCAGCAGCTTAAAAACGCAAGACTTTCACCAGCAGAAGTGTGTTAAACATGTCCACGTCTATAAATGAAGATGCCTTTTTGAGAGACATAAATAGTGCATTGTGCGGACCATACTAAACCACTAACGCAGAGTAACCCATACAGCATACAGACAAACTCAAAGCTAAACATCTGTGACAGCTGAGAGGATCTGGCTTCCTTTGGCACATCTACACACACACACGCACACATAAAGGTTGAAGCTCCTTCTCTGCCTGGCTGAGGAACACACTCAAAGTGAGGCTCGTTTGGTATGAAATTCCCTCTGTCTGAAAAGATGGAGAGATCGAGAGAGGGGAGGGAGGGAGGGAAGGGAGAGAGCCAGCTTTTCTGAAATTTAAGCATCAATCATTTCCTCACATTTTCTGACAGAGTGTAGTAGGAATATGGAAGAAGAATATGGAATGAACAAATATAGGCCAATATAGTAGAGACATCAAAAGCCCTGTATACATCAGCAGATGTCACTAAGTGTTTATACAGAAGCAAAGCCTAAAACCCCAAACAGCAAGCAATGCAGTACACAACATACACGAAGAAATGCAAGCCAATCAATATCTACTAAGCTAGCTAGGCTAATTGTTGCCTCCCAAGTCATTTAAGTATGCTGATTAATAACGTAATGGCTGTGATAAAAGTAGGCTACAAACAAACAAGAGGCAGCACACCACAGACATGATCTGTTGTCAGATAACACTGTTAGAATAAGAATATATTCTATTGCTAGCAATCAAGAGGAAACTGATTTAAAAACGACAAAAACTCCCCAACTTATGCTCTCCAAATGAATATTAGCTGTGATCAAATCAAATGTATTTATATAGCCCTACTTACATCAGCTGATATCTCAAAGTGCTGTACAGAAACCCAGCCTAAAACCCCAAACAGCAAGCAATGCAGGTGTAGAAGCACGGTGGCTAGGTAAAACTCCCTAGAGAGGAACCAGGCTCTGAGGGGTGGCCAGTCCCCTTCTGGCTGTGCCGGGTGGAGATTATAACAGAACATGGCCTAGATGTTCTGTTATAATGTGATGCCCATTGTAGTTTGCTCTCGTGTATTATACAAATCAAACCATATCCACCGAGCACACGCCTGTTGCCAAAACTACGTGGAGATATGGGATCAAAGCATGACGAAGTTTTCTTTCATACAGAGGCTTGATGGTTATTGAGGCAGGGGAGTTGGAAAGATTTCTCGCATAGAGAGGAACTGTTGTCATTTACAATGCATAAAAAAATATATAAAAATAAATAAATAAAAACACTTATGAAAAGAGAAATGTGGTTTCTTGTCTATGTAACAGACATTTGGGAACCTGAAGGAACGAAATCTCAGCCTTTCGACGATAGTGAGTTCAAGAACTGGGAACTAAAAATAACAACAACAAAAAAAAAAAGCTCAGACTGGGAAAATATATTTTTGGAATGGTCTTCCAACTCGGGAACTGGGTCGCTGTCACGTCTTGACCATAGAGAGTATAAATAACTGGACCAAGGCCCTCGGGGTTCTCTATGGTGTTTTAGGTCAGGGCGTGACTAGGGGGATTTCTAGTGAGTTTATTTCTATGTTGGTGTATGTGTATGGTTCCCAATTAGAGGCAGCTGATAATCATTACCTCTAATTGGGGATCATACTTAGTGTGTTCCTTTTCCCACCTGCGATGTGGGATATTGTTTTGTGTGAGTGCCTTTGTGCGCTACGTTTTGCACGATCGTTGTTGTTTTTTTGAGAAGTTTCATGAGCAATAAAATGTGGAACTCTACTCACGCTGCGCCTTGGTCCAGTTATTTAAGCGACGGTCGTGACAAAATATCCCACCATTACAGGACCAAGCAGTGTGCCCAAGAGGTAAAGGAGAGTTGGACATGGGAGGAAATACTGGGTGGATGCGAGACCCTTCCTTGGCGGGAGTCGCCGAGGAGTAAAGGGGGACAGCGACGACGCCGGGGTCCGCGGCCACAAACAAACCAAGGGCAACCCCGAGGAGAGAGCCAGAGACCGTCTGGGAGTTGATGGAGCAGTTGGAGGAGGGTTATCGGAGAGAGATGTTGGTTAGATGTATTCTGCAGCACAGGCGCCCTGAGGAGCGTGTTATCAGTCTGGTTCAACCTGTGCCGGCTCCACGCACCAGGTCTCCAGTGCGCCTTCCCAGCCCGGTACGTCCTGTGCCGGCTCCCCGCACTCGCCCTGAGGAGCGTGTCATCAGTCCAGTGCAACCTGTGCCGGCTCCACGCACCAGGCCTCCAGTGCGCCTCCACAGCCCGGTACGTCCTGTGCCGACTCCCCGCACTCGCCCTGAGGAGCGTGTCATCAGTCCGGTTCAACCTGTGCCGGCTCCCCGCACTCGTCCACCAGTGCATGTGTACAGTCGGGAGTCTCCAGCGACGGTCTACAGCTAGGAACCTCCAGCGACGGTTCACAGTCCAGAGCTTCCAGTGACGGTTCACAGTTCAGAGCCTCCAGTGACGGTCCACGGCCCAGAGCCTCCAGTGACGGTCCACGGCCCAGAGCTTCCAGTGACGGTCCACGGCCCGGAGCTTACTGCGCCGGTGCCATGGCCGGAACCTTCCACTGCGCCGATGCCCTGTCTAGGCACGGCGTCCAGTCCCGCTCCATGGCCGGAGCCTTCCTCTGCGCCCGGTGCCCAGTCCAGGCACGGCGTCCAGTCCCGCTCCATGGCCGGAGCCTTCCTCTGCGCCGGTGCCCAGTCCAGATACGGCGTCCAGTCCCGCTTCATGGCTGGAGCTATCCCTGCACCGGTGCTCAGTCCAGGCATGGCGTTCAGCCTGGCTCCATGACCGGATCAGCGGTCTGAGCGGTTGCCCACCCTAACCCTCCCCATCTAGTTTCAGGTTTTGCGGTCGGAGTCCGCACCTTTGGGGGGGGTACTGTCACGCCCTGACCATAGAGAGTATAAATAACTGAACCAAGGCCCTCGGGGTTCTCTATGGTGTTTTAGGTCAGGGCATGACTAGGGGGATTTCTAGTGAGTTTATTTCTATGTTGGTGTATGTGTGTGTTTCCCAATTAGAGGCAGCTTATAGTCATTACCTCTAATTACCTCTATCATTACCTCTAATTGGGGATCATACTTAGTGTGTTTTTTTTCCCACCTGCGATGTGGGATATTGTTTTGTGTGAGTGCCTTTGTGCACTACGTTTTGCACGATCATTAGATCTTTGTGGTTTTTTTGAGAAGTTTCACGAGCAATAAAATGTGGAACTCTACTCACGCTGCACCTTGGTCCAGTTATTTTAGCGACGGTCGTGCCAGTCGCCGACTTTCTGACTTGGAGACGCCAGGATTTGACCTCTTATTTTTCAGAGTTCCCAGTTGTCTTGAAAGCCCCATAAAGGGGCTCATGGTAGGTTACCCTTCACCAGCGCATATCTGTGTGAAGCTGGATTCAGTGCTCTCGTCTGCATTAAAACCAAATATCCATCCAGCTTCGATGTGATAGCAGAGATGAGATGCACACTGTCGACCACGCCCCCTGACGTTTAGAAGCTCTGACGCGACATGCATCAAGCACACCCATCTCAATAGTGGTGTTGAGATAAAGTATGTGGACAGCATTCAAATTAGTGGATTTGGCTATTTCATCCACACCCATAGCTGACAGGTGTATAAAATTGAGCACACAGCCAAGCAACTTCCAAAGACAAACATTGGCAGTAGAATGGCCCATAATGAAGAGCACAGTGACTTTCAACGTGGCTCCGTCATAGGATGCCACTTTTCCAACAAGTCAGATTGTCAAATTTCTGCCCTGCTAGAGCTGCCCCGGCCAACTGTAAGTGCTGTTACTGTGAAGTGGAAACATCTAGGAGCAACAACGGCTTAGCCGTGAATTGGTAGGCCACGCAAGCTCACAGATTGGGACCTCAGTGTGACGAAGCGCGTAAAAATCATCTGTTATCGGTTGGAACACTCACTACCAAGTTCCAAACTGCCTCTGGAAGCAACGTTGGGACAAGAACTGTTCGTCGGGAGCTAAATGAAATGGGGTTCATGGCCGAGCAGCCTCACACAAGCCTAAGATCACCATGATGCCAAGCGTCAGCTACAGTGGTGTAAAGCTCACCATCATTGGACTCTGGAGCAGTGGAAACGCGTTCCCTGGAATGATGAATCACGCTTCACCATCTGGCAGTCCGACAGAGGAGATCTGGGTTTGGCAAGTGCCAGGAGAACGCTACCTGCCCCAATGCGTAGTCCCAACTGTAAAGTTTGGTGCTGTTTTTCATGGTTCGGGCTAGGCCCCTTAGTTCCAGTGAAGGGAAATCTTAATGCTACAGCATACAATGACATTCTAGAGGATTCTGTGCTTCCAACTTTCCCATGCACAAAGCCAGTTCACTACAGAAATGGTTTGTCTAGATCGGTGTGGAAGAACTTGACTGGCCTGCACAGAGCCCTGACCTCAACCCCATCGAACACCTTTAGGATGAATTGGAACATCGACTGTGAGCCAGGCCTAATCGCCCAACATCAATGCCGACCTCACCAATTTTTATAATTTATTTTTTAATTTTTATTTATTTTATTTTTATTTCACCTTTATTTAACCAGGTAAACAAAACATACAGTCAATAATACAGTAGAACAAAAATAATAAAAAAATGTCTATATACTGTGAGTGCAAATGAGGTAAGATATGGTAGATAAGGCAATAACTAGGCCATGATGGCGAAGTAATTACAATATAGCAAGTAATCACTGGAATGGTAGATGTGCAGAAGATGAATGTGCAAGTAGAGATACTGGGGTGCAAAGGAGCAAGATAAATAAAATGAATACAGTAAGGGGATGAGATAGATAGATGACCTGTTTACAGATGGGCTAGGTACAGGTGCAGTGATCTGTGAGCCACTCTGACAGCTGGTGCTTAAAGCTAGTGAGGGAGATATGAGTCTCCAGCTTCAGTGATTTTTGCAGTTCGTTCCAGTCATTGGCAGCAGAGAACTGGAAGGAAAGGCGACCAAAGGAGGAATTGGCTTTGGGGGTGACCAGAGAGATATACCTGTGGAGCACGTGCTACGAATGGGTGCTTCTATGGAGACCAGTGAGCTGAGATAAGGCGGGGCTTTACCTAGCAGAGACTTGTAGATAACCTGTTGCCAGTGGGTTTGGCGACGAATATGAAGCGAGGGCCAACCAACGAGTGTGTACAGGTCGCAGTGGTGGGTAGTGTTTGGGGCTTTGGTGACAGAACGGATGGCACTGTGATAGACTGCATCCAGCTTGTTGAGTAGGGTATTGGAGGCTATTTTGTAAATGACATCGCCGAAGTCGAGGATCCAGGATAGTCATTTTTACGAGGGTATGTTTGGCAGCATGAGTGAAGGATGCTTTGTTGCGAAATAGGAAGCCAATTCTAGATTTAACTTTGGATTGGAGATGCTTAATGTGAGTCTGGAAGGAGAGTTTACAGTCTAACAAGACACCTAGGTATTTGTAGTTGTCCACATATTCTAAGTCAGAAGCGTCCAGAGTAGTGATGCTAGTCAGGTGGGTGGGTGCGGGCAACGATTGGTTGAAGAGCATGCATTTCGTTTTACTAGCATTTAAGAGCAGTTGGAGGCCACGGAAGGAATGTTGCATGGCGTTGAAGCTCGTTTAGAGAAGGGCCAGATGGGCCAGATGTATACAGAATGGTGTCGTCTACTTAGAGGTGGATCAAAGAAACACCCGCAGCAAGAGTGACATCAATGATATATACAGAGAAAAGAGTCGGGACGAGAATTGAACCCTGTGGCACCCCCATAGACACTGCCAGAGGTCTGGACAACAGGCCCTCCGATTTGACACACTGAACTCTATCTGAGAAGTAGTTAGTGAACCAAGCGAGACAGTCAATAGAGAAACCAAGGCTGTTGAGTCTGCCGATAAGAATATGGTGATTGAAAGAGTCAATGAAGACAGCTGCACAGTACTGTCTTTTATCGATGGTGGTTATGGTATCGTTTAGGACCTTGAGCGTGGCTGAGGTGCACCCATGACCAGCTCGGAAACCAGATTGCATAGCGGAGAAGGTACAGTGGGATTCGAAATGGTCGGTGATCTGTTTGTTCAGTTGGCTTTCGAAGACTTTAGAAAGGCAGGGCAGGATGGATGGATATAGGTCTGTAACAGTTTGGGTCTAGAGTGTCTCCCCCTTTGAATAGGGGATGACCACAGCCGCTTTCCAATCTTTTGGAATCTCAGACGATACAAAAGAGAGGTTGAACAGACTAGTAATTGGGGTTGCAACAATGGCGGCGGATAGTTTTAGAAAGAGGGGGTCCAGATTGTCTAGCCCAGCTGATTTGTAGGGATCCAGATTTTGCAGCTCTTTCAGAACATCAGCTGTCTGGATTTGGGTGAAGGAGAAGCGGGGGGGGGGCTTGGGAAAGTTGCTGCGGGGGGTGCAGAGCTGTTGGCCGGGATTGGGGTAGCCATGTGGAAAGCATGGCCAGCCGTAGAGAAATGCTTATTGAAATTGTAGATTATCGTGGATTTATTGGTGGTGACAGTGTTTTCAAGTCTCAGTGCAGTGGGCAGCTGGGAGGAGGTACTCTTGTTCTCCATGGACTTTACAGTGTCCCAAAACTTTTGGGAATTAGTGCTGCAGGATGCAAATTTATGTTTGAAAAAGCTAGCCTTTGCTTTCCTAACTGACTGTGTATTGGTTCCTGACTTCCCTGAAAAATTGCATATCGCGGGGACTATTCAATGCTAGTGCAGTACGACACAGGATGTTTTTGTGCTGGTCAAGGGCAGTCAAGTCTGGAGTGAACCAAGGGCGATATCTGTTAGTTAGTTCAATTAGTTCAACATTTTTTGAAAGGGGCATGCTTATTTAAGATGGTGAGGAAAGCACTTTTAAAGAACAACCAGGCATCCTCTACTGACTGGATGAGGTCAATATCCTTCCAGGATACCCGGGCCAGGTCGATTAGAAAGGCCTGCTCGCAGAAGTGTTTTAGGGAGCGTTTGACAGTGATAAGGGCTGGTCGTTTGACCGCGGACCCATAACGGACGCAGGCAATGAGGCAGTGATCGATGAGATCCTGTTTGAAAACAGCAGAGGTGTATTTAGAGGGCAGGTTGGTCAGGATGCTATCTATGAGGATGCCCATGTTTACAGATTTGGGGTTGTACCTGGTGGGTTCCTTGATAATTTGTGTGAGACTGAGGGCATCTAGTTTAGATTGTTGGACGGCCGGGGTGTTTAGGTCACCTAGCAGTACGATCTCTGACGATAGATGGGGGCCAATTAATTCACATATTGTGTCTAGGGCACAGCTGGGAGCTGAGGGTGGTCTATAACAAGCGGCAGCAGTGAGGGACTTATTTCTGGAGAGATGGATCTTTAAAAGTAGAAACTTGTACTGTTTGGGCATAGACCTGGATAGTATGACAGAACTCTGCAGGCTGTTTCTACAGTAGATTGCTATTCCGCCCCCTTTAGCCGTACTGACAGACAGGCATGAAATGTGACAGCACACATCAGCAAATATTCTCAATTAAACATCTAGAAGACATGCCTCTTCAGTTCAACATCAAAAGGGGAGAAGCAGACTGTTGTGTTTAACAAGGTCAAAAGACAGACATCTACCCATTTCACACCCTACAACCCCCTCCCATCCTCATCGCTCTCATCCAACCCCCTCCCATCCTCATCCCTCTCATCCCAACCCCCTCCCATCCTCTCAAGACAATGTATCAGGAGAAATAACAATGGGATATATTTTAATTCATATATCTCATCTGCATCATTGTGTCTGTCTGAGGCTCAGCATTAAACGAGACCCATTTGAGTCAATAGTTAATGCTCATGTAGGTTGCAGATGTTGCAGCTAGCCTGAACCTCAGGGGAGTGCTAGCATGGTGCGTGAGCAGACACTAATAACTATCTGGACAGAGAATTATTACCACATAGCTATTTCATTATGCATGGCAGCAGACAGGCTTCTCCAGAGACTGCTGAAGCCAAAAACATCAATACAACACACTGGAGCCAGTGTTTTGCCGGTAGGCCACGGCCGGTACGGTAGGTCACGGCCGGTACGGTAGACCACGGCCGGTACGGTAGGCCACGGCCGGTACGGTAGACCACGGCCGGAACGGTAGGCCACGGCCGGTACGGTAGGCCACGGCCGGTACGGTAGGCCACGGTCGGTACGGTAGGCCACGGCCGGTACGGTAGCCCACGGTCACTATCTCACGTGATTTTGAGGTCCAACAGAATACTGTGTGAACAGCATTGACTATCAGTCCTATACAGCTACTAAAGTAAAACAGCTGGTTATTACAGTAGTGTTTTTAAATAAGAAAGAGTTAATTATTTATAATGCCAGTCTAACAGAGAGGCAATGTTTCCCCACTCAACACAAAAGGAACTAACATGAGAGAGCAGATGTCCCTCTTCCTGGCCCAGCCCAGGTCTAGGCTAGGCTACATCTGCCCTGCACTGCTAACAGAGGACAGACTGGGCAGTGTCATTGACAGTGCCAGGGTTCGTCTGAGTCTCTTTCCTTGGCATCAGCTCCCACTAATTTCCATTGTGCATAAAGCCTATGATTAAACACCCTGCCAACGGATGTATTATAGTCTGTAGAGCTCTGCTACCCAACCCGAGCCAGACGTCCCCAACATTATTCATCGGGTTAGGGCTGGGTAGGGCCTTTATTTAATCAATAACTAGGGTAGGGCCTTTATTTCATCAATTGCTAGGGTAGGGCCTTTATATCATCAATAACTAGGGTAGGGCCTTTATATCATCAATTGCTAGGGTAGGGCCTTCATTTCATCAATAACTAGGGTAGGGCCTGTTTTTCCATCAATAGCCAGGGTACGGGTAAAGCCTTTTTTTTCCATCAATAGCTAGGGTAAAAGCAGGGCTCAGGTATCACTAAATTGATCACTAACATTTTGAAACTGAGCCATTTGCTCGTGCTCTGCTGCGCAGTACAGTCATATCTGACTAAGATCATAACATGGTGTCAGAAGTACCTCGTCAAATATAGACAGGAGAGATTATTTCACAGAAAATAATGTTACTTGAGTTTTGCCGGAGTTTAGAGTGACGAAAAGTAGATAACAGCTGACAGCTCTCTCATGTCTCTTCATGGAGCAGAGCAGCCCAAGTGGAGCCGTTGCTATGGATACTCAGACTCAGAGCGCCATGAGCAGGGCGAGCTGTGCGCAGGGAGCAGGTGATCGACCGAGAGGAGCAGCTAATGGATTTACTAACAGAGGAAGTTATTTTTGATTTCGGGCATGGGCTTTAAATTTGCCAGAAGCAATCAGGCCTGGGTAGGGCCTGAACGTTGCGGGCCTGGGTAGGGCCTGAACGTTGCAGGCCTGGGTAGGGCCTGAACGTTGCGGGCCTGGGTAGGGCCTGAACGTTGCAGGCCTGGGTAGGGCCTGATCGTCGCGTGCCTGGGTAGGGCCTGATCGTCACGGGCCTGGGTAGGGCCAGAACGTCGCGGGCCTGGGTAGGGCCTGAACGTTGCGGGCTTGAACGTTGTGGGCCTGAACGTTGCGGGCCTGGGTAGGGCCTGAACGTTGCGGGCCTTGGTATGGCCTGAACGTTGCGGGCCTTGGTAGGGCTTGGGCTTCAAATTCATGCCAGTGCAGAGCTCTAGTTGTCTGCCTGACAGACTGACCTTGGGATTGAGACGATACAGCCAGATACTGTACTACTATACTCAGGACCTTGTTAGGGCATTTTATTTATAGTCTATGGGACCAGTCTGTCTATATATAGACCTCTGAAAAAAGGAGAGAGCTGTCATCTGGCAGAAGAACAACAGAGTGAGGAGAACAAGACACCCACCGGTGGTCAACAGGTGACAGCTTAGCTAACATTTCTTAGCTTCTTTGATTACCTTACAATCCTGCTCGCCAGCTTGTAGTCCTAAAAAACCCAGAAATGAAATACCTTTGGTTGGTTCATCCTTTTCTATGTGGGGAAATGAATGGGGAAGAATAGGGTTTATGAATAAACGCCCAAAATAAGGTCTGTGGTTAACACAGGCTTAGGAGATCTTACAGGGGTTGGTTGTTTAGCAACTATGGGGCAAAACAGACAAGGTTGGCTTAGATTGTTGACAATATGTAAACTATATTTCGTCTCCAATGTTTATTGAAAACATAAATAAAATTTGCACAATGTCAACTTGTCTCTCAAATACATTGTTACAGTTATTGGTCAGCTAGCTAGCAAATTTTAGCCACATTAGCATTGAAATTAAATAATTCAAAACAAGACATGGTATCAAGAACAAAATGATGAGACATTACCCCCGTGGCAGTTTGTCATTGTTGGTAGCTATCTGGCCATCCTAAATCACTAGAACTCATGGACTTCTGCCCTATTGAAGCGTGCCCATCGTTTTCCAGCTAACCTATCTATAAGTATTGTTCTGTGAGATAACATAAGTCAGTTAATAATAAACATGACTTTATGAATTATGAAGCCTTTGCGCTTTTTCTAGTTACATAAATGCTTCAAAATTCACAAAATAAAATGATGTTATCTCATAGAACAAAACGTATTCGATTTCCTAAACCTGTGTTTACCACAGACCTTATTTATTATCAGCATTTATCCCAAAACCCTCCAAAATTGCCATTCATTAACCCATAGGCTTTTTAAAAACTTTTTTTTTTACCTTGGAAAGTCAGTTAAGAACAAATTCTTATTTTTTTATGACAGCCTAGGAACAGTGGGTTAACTACCTTGTTCAGGGGCAGATTTTTACCTCGTCAGCTCAGGGATTTGATCTTACATCCTTTCAGTTACAAGTCCAACGCTCTAACCACTAGGCTACCCTGCCGCTTTGGTCAACGAGCCATGGTGGAGTTAGCGCCTACTAAAAGACACCATTACTATTGCTCTCTACATACTACATGTGGAAGAAGGTCAGCATATTTTCAACAGGAGAAGGAATCAGATTCACTAGTAGTGTACAACTTGTGTGAACACAAAGTAAGGACCAACCAATCACGCTGAAATATCTACTCTAATTCCCTAAAATTACTATCCTTATGTAGATTTTTTCAGATTTTTCTCAGCAGAAAATGTGTTCTGTCCAGTCAGGCAATACTGCGGCGTTTCATTAAATTTGCAAGACCATAACTGTGAATTGTTTATAGCCAGCGAGCCTAATCCAATTTCCTGTAGCTTTTATCTGATCTCCTTCCAAGACCATCACTATGGAGGATGGCCTTAGCTTTCCGCTGCATATCTTACATGCTCATTGGGCAAAATAAAACCACGCAAGGTTGCATTTTTTAAAGTCTCTGCTGGCATAATCAAAGCTATGCTTAGCACTTTTACACCCAAACAACTTGACTAACAAATAATAAAAATGCCGCTCTGCCTTTCTCCACAACACTATCAACAAGGCAGGTCCTACAGGCCCTAGTTTTGTCATACCTGGACTACTGTTCAGTCGTGTGGTCAGGTGCCACAAAGAGGGACCTTGGAAAGTTACATTTGGCTCAGAACAGGGCAGCACGGCTGAGAGCTAATATTATCATGTAAATCATTTGTGGCTCAAAGTGGAGGAGAGATTGACTTCCTCACTACTTGTTTTTGTAAGAAGTGTTGACATGTTGAATGCACCAAGCTGTCTGTTTAAACTACTAGCATACAGCTCAGACACGCATGCCTACCCCACAAGACATGCCACCAGAGGTCTCTTCACAATCCCCAAGTCCAGAACAGACTATGGGAGGCACACAGTACAACACAAAGCCATGAGTACATGGAACTCTATTCCACATCAGGTAACTCATGCAAGTAGTAGAATCAGATTTAAAAAACTAAAATACACCTTATGGAACAGCGGGGACAGTGAAGAGATACACACACAGGTACAGACACGCATACACACACACTCTATACACACACGTACATTGTTATATGGTGGTTTTATACATTTTGTATTGTAGATATGTAGTGGTGTAATGTTATATGATGCAAAAAAGTGTTTGGTTGATGTAAGTGCCTTAATATGTTTGGACCCCAGGAAGAGTAGCTGCTGCCTTGGCAGGATCTAATGGGGATCCATAATAAACCCCAGGAAGAGTAGCTGCTGCCTTGGCAACAGCTAAAGGGGATCCATAATAAACACCAGGAAGAGTAGCTGCTGCCTTGGCAACAGCTAATGGGGATCAATAATAAACCCCAGGAAGAGTAGCTGCTGCCTTGGCAACAGCTAATGGGGATCCATAATAAACCCCAGGAAGAGTAGCTGCTGCCTTGGCAACAGCTAATGGGGATCCATAATAAACACCAGGAAGAGTAGCTGCTGCCTTGGCAACAGCTAATGGGGATCCATAATAAACACCAGGAAGAGTAGCTGCTGCCTTGGCAACAGCTAATGGGGATCCATAATAAATACAAATAACAAATCAGAAACATATTACATCATCGAAATCAATGTGAAAAGCCATTTGCTATGAGACCAAAAAGATCACCTCAAATCACCTCAACCTACACTGAACAAAAATAAACACAACATGCCACAATTTCAGGATTTTACTGAGTTACAGTTCATATAAGTAAATCAGTCAATTGAAATAAATGTATTAGTCCCTAATCTGTGGATTTCACATGACTGGGAATAGAGATATGCCTCTGTTGGCAACAGATAACTTCAAAAAAGAGAGAAGAAAAAAAAATAATTGGTGCGTGGATTAGAAAACCAGTCAGTATCTGGTGTGACCACCTTTTGCCTCACATCTCCTTCACATAGAGTTGATCAGGCTGTTGATTGTGGCCTGTGGAATGTTGTCCCACTCCTCTTCAATGGCTGTGGGAAGTTGCTGGATATTGGTGGGAACTGGAACACGTTGTTGTACGCGTCAATCCAGAGCATCCCAAACATGCTCAATGGGTAACCTGTCTGGTGAGTATGCAGGCCATGGAAGAACTGGGAAATGTTCAGCTTCCAGGAATTGTGTACAGATCCTTGTGACATGGGGCTGTGCATTATCATGCTGAAACCTGAGGTGATGGCGGTGGATGAATGGCACCACAATGGGCCTAGAGGATCTCGTCACGGTATCTCCGTGCATTCAAATTGTCATTGATAAAATGCAATTGTGTTAGTTGTCCGTAGCTTATGCCTGTCCATACCATAACCCACACCGCCACCATGGGGCACTCTGTTTACAACGTTGACATCAGCAAATAACTCGCCCACACAATGTCATACACGCTGTCTGCCACCTGCCCGGTACAGTTGAAACCGGGATTAATCTGTGAAGAGCACACTTCTCCACCGTGCCAGTGGCCTTCGAAGATGAGCATTTACCCACTTAAGTCGGTTATGACGCTGAACTGAAGTCAGGTCAAGACCCTGGTGAGGACGACGAGCATGCAGATGAGCTTCCCTCAGATGGTTTCTGAGTTCCCAGTTGTCTTGAAAGTACCAGTAGTTCCTACCTACCCACCTGCAAGACGTCATTAAATTCCAACACAGTGGAGAAAGGATGCTAGACTACATGCTAGCTAAGCTAGCTAATTAAGGTTATTCACGCTAAAGCAACAAAATGTTGAGGATGCAACTTCAGCAATGTTGCTTCCGTGTAGAATACCACAGTATGAGTCATAATACCCATAATAGCTAGCGGTCAAGCAAGGTGACAGTTCCAATCATTTTTTTTTCAAACCATTCATTTTTCCCCATTGGGAATTTCAGAAACACTTATTAGGGCTGTGTTTCGTGTAGGCTTACCCTGGCGGGACGTTTTGATAACCGCGTAAATCTCTCTAGGACAAGGTGATTTATCAACTTTTATCAGTATTTATCCCCCCCACAAAAATGGTAATTAGTTGCTAATGTAGCTATCATAAAGAACTACAAATGCTAATCAGTTGCTAATGTAGCTATCATAAAGAACTACAAATGCTAATTAGTTGCTAAGGTAGCGATCATAAAGAACTACAAATGCTATGATGAGCTGGACGAGACTACCGAATCAAAAGGTAAGAATCTCTGGATTAACAATCCTAATGTAAGCTAAATTTAGTAATTAATAAATTGGTTACATTTCTTTAAATTGACAATTTAGTGAAATATCTTGTGCAAGTTTTAGATAGACACAATACCTGTTCGCAAAGGCGTCAGATAAAGATGAAGTGCAGGAGCTTGCAGGGATGTGTAGTCTTGCATGAGGTCTACTTTGATGTTTAATAATAGCATTTTCAAATCTGAGAGTAAATAGAGCCGAATATATTGATAAATCATCTTGTCCGAGAGAGATTTGCATGGTTATCAAAACATCATGCCAGGGTAAGCCTACTTGTTTCTATGAGAAAAATGAATGATGGAAAAGCGATTGGAACCATTTCCCTGTTTGACCACTAGGTTTTATGGGTATTATGACGCCTCCACTGTGGGGCTCTATTATAGGTAAGAATAACATGTTCATATTTAGTTCATTAGCTGGCTCAGTGGTTTCCAACCTTTTTTGGTTACTTTAACACCACCTGAATTATTCTCATCCCGGAGTACCCCCTCATGTGCATTTTACCAGTACAGCAGGCCTATGGTCTCATGAGTTTTATCAAGTATCCCATGTGGATAGGCAAAGTACCTCCAGGGGTCCTAGTACCCCTGTTTGGGAACCACTGAGCTAGCGCATATTTCATGGACAGTTCTTTGTGGCCATGTTTGGAATTGACACAACAGAATGTGACATCACAGTGAGATAACGTTTCCATGGTTCACTAGCTGATGAACGTTAGCCCGCTAGCTACTTAAATATCGATACAATGGGGCTTTAAACACCCCTAGCCCAATAATGTACTAGTTAGTTAGCATCTATGAACGGGGTATAAACTCCCTAGCTAGCTAGTACAGAAAGGGGATGGCTAGCTAACAGCACAACAAACACAAAAAAACCCACCTCTTCTTTAGTTAGCTACTGTAATGGTTATCTAGCTAACGTTGCAGCAACAAACGTAGATAGAGCGTTGCCGGTTGCTACTAAAATAACTCGTTATTCCTTTGACAATTAGAAGTTAGAGAACAAGACCTCAACCGGTGCCCATGCGAGTCAACCGTTGTTTATTTCCTCGAACTACAGTCTCGGCCTCGGTCGAAATCCGCATCTCAAGGGAGGACCTGTTGCTTCAGTAAAGCACTCCCGCCCGGTCAGAGAACTTGAAGACGCCCCCATCATCAAGTGGACCAAAGATCATTTACTGTGAGCCGAGTGACCACTAGCGGCTTGCAGGTGCAAGTGCTAGGATCATTCTTTTTATTATTAGAATTTTTGGGGGGGATAAAACGTTTCACATCTTGAAATGTAAGAAGGCTGAGTTTTTAGCAAAGCAGGTTTTTATTTTATTTTTAATTAGAAATATACCTGATTTATTAATATATGATAAATATAACTGGCTTAACACAGGCACTTCACCATTGTAACTATAGTTTATAATGCTGGAGATGCACACAGAGCAAACCTATGCATAGTGATCCATTGTTTATTATTAAATATCATTTAAATCAGTCAAATTACTTTTTCCTTCTGTTTAATTTTCAAAACCTGCGTTTATTATTCAAAAAGACCAAAGTAGCCGTCAAGTTTGTAGCTAATGGAATGACATTATTGTCCAGCAGGACACCCAGGTGTTTCGTTTGCCAGCTTGGGGAACATGAGCAGAAACTAAGACAATGGCAGAGTGCTGTGCCCTGTGTGACTGTCCTTCTGTTGTGACAAAGAACATGTTTGTGTCTTATTTGTGTCTGTACATTCCTCTCAAACTCAACTTCCTGCTACTAACTGCTGGTTTGATTCCTTGCTGCCATCAGTTTTATGAGTTTAGTCTCTCAGTAGTGTCAGGTCTCTCTACGGGTTGAGGAGTTGGTACCTTTCACTCTTCCCCTGAGAATCTTCCTCTCTTCTAAAATAATTGTTATCACGCTGACCTGACATCCTGATTTCTACAGTCTGATAGGAGTAAACTGTCCCTGCCCTCCCACTCCCCAGCCGACCAAAACTCGGGGAAAAGGAAGAAAAAATGTTTCAAGAAGCATTCTTTACATTGTGTAGGTTATTGTTGATATTGATATTTTACTCAGCGGAATGTGAGAAGGTTTGTGTTTCACGCTTCAGGGTCAGATCTCCACATTATAGTAGGTACACCACAGTGAAAAAAATGCTGGTGACCTCGACTAGCTACATGTTAAGCGGCATGTCTATAGTAGCCTGGCTAAACCAGACTGAATGCTGTGTTCTTTTTCCAGGCTAGATGTATAGTACAGAACCCTATATAATACTGAGGAGGACCCTGGTGATCCCAGCCATCTATGGTAAGTGTTTAGTCAATCTTTGTTTAACCAGGCTAGGTCAGGTCTACAATGCAGAACACCACAGGGAGGAGGACCCTGGGGTCGTTCCACCTCAAAAAGCACAAGAAAGAGGATTTCAACACCAACATCTAAGATTGTTCTGAAATCGTTTCTGTTTTAGAAACAGAAGATTAGCATTGATTGCACCCAAATTGGTCATTTAAATTTATAGGATTCATATAATATTCAATAAAGATAGTACCTCACATCCAATTTGGACCAAACCTTTTTCTAATAATGAGTTAGACATGAGGCTACTCTTCCTGGGGTCCACAAAAAACACAAAACATGACAAGTAACAAAACACTGATACACTGATAGACAAGGACGGTCACACAAGGTAAGAAAAGCCAAAGCATGGGTTGCTGTCATGCCATGTCCATAGACTGCTCACAGGGTAAGGAAACCAATATGTCCCTTTAGAAATATATAGCCTAATAGCAGGAACAGCACCATCTAGTGGTCATAACCTGGTAATATCAGGATGTAGGATGGAATATGAACCCAACAACTTCAATGACTAATTTCTCTGAACGGGGGGGGGGTGGGGGAAACAGCACCAAATTCACTGAGAATACGTAGGATGAAGAAACAATACTCCAAGCCACAGCTCCATACTACTTGTTGTTAGGATGGGATGTTGGGTATCCGTAGATGGCTTTTGACAATTATTTTGGATTCCTCATGTCTTACTCATTCTTAGAAAAAAGTTTGGTCCAGTTTACACCCTAAAAAAAGTATACCCCCTGAAAATAATAAAATAAATAAACGTTGGTCCAAATTGAATGTTAGGTGCAGCGGTCTAAGACGCTGCATCTCAGTGACGCTAGAGGTGTCACTACAGTCCCTGGTTCGAATCCAGGCTGTATCACATCCGGCTGTGATTGGGAGTCCCTTAGGGACTAGTTAAATAAAGGTTACATAAAAAATAAAAAATAATAGTGAACATGATATGAATCCTATAAATTAAAATGGCCAATTTGGGTGCAATAAAAGCTTAATTTCTCAGAGATCAAATTAGATTTAAACAAAATAATGTTTCAGGAATGCTAATCTTTTCGTTTTCTAACTACAGCAAGTTAAATATTTATAATACTGTAGTTTGAATTTTGCGCTCTGCAATTTCACCGGATGTTGGCTAGGTGGGACTACAGCAACAATTTCAGAACAGTCTGAGATGCTGGGTGTCATGGCTTGTTGAAATGACATGAAACGACTCCCTGGTGACCTCAGCCACCTAATCAGGTGATTAGGGTGACTTGGTTACCCTACGCCTTTCATGATATGACCCCCTTCTGCTCATTAAAAAAGACTACCGTGTCTGTCATCAATAGGTCTTTTGGGCTTTAGCTTATGTAGAAGTAGAAAAGAACAGGCTTTACACTGCACTACTACCTACAGTATGTTCAGACCATCAGGGAAATGATAACATGATACCTGGGAACATGATAACATGATACCTGGGAACATGATAACATGATACCTGGGAACATGGTACCATGATACCTGGGAACATGATAACATGATACCTGGGAACATGATAACATGATACCTGGGAACATTGTAATATGATACCTGGGAACATGGTAACATGGGATACCAGGGAACAGGATAACATGATACCTGGGAAAATGATAACATGATACCTGGGAACATGATAACATGATACCTGGGAACA
Source organism: Salmo salar (assembly GCF_905237065.1). Lineage (NCBI taxonomy): Eukaryota > Metazoa > Chordata > Actinopteri > Salmoniformes > Salmonidae > Salmo > Salmo salar. The sequence continues at coordinate 82,139,495 of NC_059445.1, read as the reverse complement.
TGGTACCATGATACCTGGGAACATGATAACATGGGATACCTGGGAAAATGATAACATGGGATACCAGGGAACAGGATAACATGGGATGCCTGGGAGCATGATAACATGGGATACCTGGGAACATGATAACATGATACCTGGGAACATGATAACATGGGATACCTGGGAGCATGATAACATGATACCTGGGAACATGACAACATGATACCTGGGAAAATGATAACATGGGATACCAGGGAACAGGATAACATGGGATGCCTGGGAGCATGATAACATGGGATGCCTGGGAGCATGATAACATGATACCTGGGGAAATGATAACATGGGATACCAGGGAACAGGATAACATGATACCTGGGAACATGATAACATGGGATATTGAAAGGCTTAGATCCCCACAGGTGTGCTACAGTACATGTCTTTTCAATTCCATGGTGCCACATCCACCATTGGAGAGTGTAGCCTACTGTACCCTGCTAAGCCACTGGAGGGGGTTTGCATCAGTAACAAGAAGAATGACTGTCGCCTATCTAGGGTTCTAGCCGACTCCAATAGCCTGGTGAAATAAACAGCTTTGAACCAAAGATGATGACTTGCCAATATAAAACACAGCACCTAGTGAATATGATTGTTTGCATGCGTGACTCAGTACAATTTTATGTGTGAGAAGAGAGAGAGAAAAAGAGTGCACACCCCTTTTGCCTTTTGTTATCAGTGTCCTTGGGTCGCTCCATCTCTCCCTCTCTCTACCTCTCCCTCTCTCTCTCCCTCTCTCTTTCCCTGTTCATGTGTGGCAGGCAGCTGGCACCAAAGAGAGAATCAAAGAGAGAGAGAGAGAGACACACACACAGACAGAAAGAGGCAGGAAGAGAGAGATAGACAGAATGATAGAGAGAGATAGACAGAGAGACAAACAGAATGATAGAGAGGGATAGACAGAGAGAGAGAGACAAACAGAATGATAGAGAGAGGTAGACAAAGGCTGTTTCTCAAAATGCATACCACCATTCTCTGAGCTCGCAAATTGGAGCACAGGAAGGTTGGACTATGAGTCCAAATCAAAGTATGTGAAACGAAGCATGGAGGGCAGTCCTCGAATGCGTAGTCCATATGTACATATCTTAAAGCATGCATCGATGCAAGCTTCAACGGAAAGTATGCAAAGAAATATGATGCAATCGCGTACAAAAGGGCGCAACATTTCTTGAAAGCAATGGCGGACACATTATTTGAGCTGAAGCAAGAGAAAATACAGTCTGACTTCGGAATTAAATATTGCCTATTCACATCTCATAGGAAGCCTGACTACAATATTTTAGCTTGATACGTTAATAAATACATGCTGTGTTCATTTGTCATGTTTACCTGCCTACGTACCGTAGATCACAAGCCCATAATAAGTCAATAGGGCTAACTGGCTAGCTACTAGTACTGTTAGGGCTAACTGGCTAGCTGCCACTACTGTTAGGGCTAACTGGCTAGCTGCCACTACTGTTAGGCCTAACTGGCTAGCTGCTACTACTTTTAGGGCTAACTGGCTAGCTGCTACTACATTTAGGGCTAACTGTCTAGCTACTAGTACTGTTAGGGCTAACTGGCTATCTACTAGTACTATTAGGGCTAACTGTGTAGCTATTAGTACTATTAGGGCTAACTTGCTAGCTACTAGTACCTTTAGGGCTAACTGGCTAGCTGCTACTATTAGCTAATACAGTAGGAGGAGATGCAGTGTGAGGTAATACAGTAGGGGAAGTGGGAGGTAATACAGTAGGGGGAGGAGCAGCATGAAGTAATACAGTAGGGGGAGGGGCAGTGTGAGGTAATACAGTAGGGGGAGTGGTAGGTAATACGGTAGGGGGAGGAGCAGTGTGAGGTAATACAGTAGGGGGAGGAGCAGCGTGAGGTAATACAGTAGGGGGAGGAGCAGTGTGAGGTAATACAGTAGGGGGAGTGGTAGGTAATACAGTAGGGGGAGGAGCAGTGTGAGGTAATACAGTAGGGGAAGTGGGAGGCAATACAGTAGGGGGAGAGCAGCATGAGTTAATACAGTAGGGGGAGGAGCAGCGTGACGTAATACAGTAGGGGAAGTGGGAGGTAATACGGTAGGGGGAGGAGCAGTGTGAGGTAATACGGTAGGGGGAGGAGCAGCGTGAGGTAATACGGTAGGGGGAGGAGCAGTGTGAGGTAATACAGTAGGGGGAGGGGCAGTGTGAGGTAATACAGTAGGAGGAAGTGGGAGGTAATTTTATTTTATTTCTTTTTCATTTCACCTTTATTTAACCAGGTAGGCAAGTTGAAAACAAGTTCTCATTTACAATTGCGACCTGGCCAAGATAAAGCAAAGCAGTTTGACACATACAACAACACAGAGTTACACATGGAGTAAAACAAACATACAGTCAATAATACAGTAAAAAAATAAGTCTATATACAATGTGAGCAAATGAGGTGAGATAAGGGAGGTAAAGGCAAAAAAGGCCATGGTGGCGAAGTACATACAATATAGCAAGTAAACACTGGAATGGTAGATTTGCAGTGGAAGAAAGTGCAAAGTAGAAATAGAGATAATGGGGTGCAAAGAAGCAAAATAAATAAATAAATACAGTAGGGGAAGAGGTAGTTGTTTGGCCTAAATATAGATGGGCTATGTACAGGTGCAGTAATCTGTGAGCTGCTCTGACAGCTGGTGCTTAAAGCTAGTGAGGGAGATAACTGTTTCCAGTTTCAGAGATTTTTGTAGTTCGTTCCAGTCATTGGCTGCAGAGAACTGGAAGGAGAGGTGGCCGAAGGAGGAATTGGCTTGGGGGTGACCAGAGAGATATACCTGCTGGAGCGCGTGCTACAGGTGGGTGCTGCTATGGTGACCAGCGAGCTGAGATAAGGGAGGACTTTACCTAGCAGGGTCTTGTAGATGTCCTGGAGCCTGTGGGTTTGGCGACGAGTATGAAGCGAGGGCCAGCCAACAAGAGCTTACAGGTCGCAGTGGTGGGTAGTATATGGGGCTTTGGTGACAAAAAAGCATGCCCCATAAACGATAGCTGATGACCGCCAACCGTGGTTAGCTGAATTCTAACGTTAGCTAGTGAACTGGCTAACTTCTGGCTAGCTTCTGTTGTGGATTTCAGATTTGAGGTGAATAATACTTCTTTTTTTTAAACAATTGGTGAGGCGGGTTGCAGGAGAGTGTTTTGAAGTTGAGTTTTTACAGAAAAAAATATATAAAAAGATATGCGAAGAAAATATGTAAATATATATATATATATATATACACGGGACACGACAAGACGAGAACAAAGGACGTCTGACTGCATTGCCATCTTGGATGGAAGTAGTAAATAAAAAAAGTAATACAGTAGGGGGAGGGGCAACGTGAGGTAATACAGTAGGGGGAGGAGCAGCGTGAGGTAATACAGTAGGGGGAGGAGCAGCATGAGGTAATACAGTAGGGGGAGGAGCAGCGTGAGGTAATACAGTAGGGGGAGTGGGAGGTAATACAGTAGGGGGAGGAGCAGCGTGAGGTAATACAGTAGGGGGAGGAGCAGCATGAAGTAATACAGTAGGGGAGGGGCAGTGTGAGGTAATACAGTAGGGGGAGTGGGAGGTAATACGGTAGGGGGAGGAGCAGTGTGAGGTAATACAGTAGGGGGAGGAGCAGTGTGAGGTAATACAGTAGGGGGAGTGGGAGGTAATACAGTAGGGGGAGAGCAGCATGAGGTAATACAGTAGGGGGAGGAGCAGCATGAGGTAATACAGTAGGGGGAGTGGGAGGTAATACAGTAGAGGGAGATGCAGTGTGAGGTAATACAGTAGGGGGAGGAGCAGCGTGAGGTAATACTGTAGGGGGAGGAGCAGCGTGAGGTAATACAGTAGGGGGAGTGGGAGGTAATACAGTAGGGGGAGGAGCAGCGTGAGGTAATACAGTAGGGGAGGAGCAGCGTGAGGTAATACAGTAGGGGGAGGAGCAGCATGAAGTAATACAGTAGGGGGAGGAGCAGTGTGAGGTAATACAGTAGGGGGAGGAGCAGCGTGAGGTAATACATTAGGGAGAGGAGCAGCATGAAGTAATACAGTTGGGGGAGGAGCAGTGTGAGGTAATACAGTAGGGGGAGGAGCAGTGTGAGGTAATACAGTAGGGGGAGGAGCAGTGTGAGGTAATACAGTAGGGGGAGGAGCAGTGTGAGGTAATACAGTAGGGGGAGGAGCAGTGTGAGGTAATACAGTAGGGGGAGGAGCAGTGGGAGGTAATACAGTAGGGGGAGGAGCAGTGTGAGGTAATACAGTAGGGGGAGGAGCAGTGTGAGGTAATACAGTAGGGGGAGGAGCAGTGTGAGGTAATACAGTAGGGGGAGGAGCAGTGGGAGGTAATACAGTAGGGGGAGGAGCAGTGTGAGGTAATACAGTAGGGGGAGTGGGAGGTAATACGGTAGGGGGAGGAGCAGTCTAAGACGCTGCATCTCAGTGACGCTAGAGGTGTCATTACAGTCCCTGGTTCGAATCCAGGCTGTATCACATCCGGCTGTGATTGGGAGTCCCTTAGGGACTAGTTAAATAAAGGTTACATAAAAAATAAAAAATAATAGTGAACATGATATGAATCCTATAAATTAAAATGGCCAATTTGGGTGCAATTAAAGCTTAATTTCTCAGAGATCAAATTAGATTTAAACAAAATAATGTTTCAGGAATGCTAATCTTTTCGTTTTCTAACTACAGCAAGTTAAATATTTATAATACTGTAGTTTGAATTTTGCGCTCTGCAATTTCACCGGATGTTGGCTAGGTGGGACTACAGCAACAATTTCAGAACAGTCTGAGATGCTGGGTGTCATGGCTTGTTGAAATGACATGAAACGACTCCCTGGTGACCTCAGCCACCTAATCAGGTGATTAGGGTGACTTGGTTACCCTACGCCTTTCATGATATGACCCCCTTCTGCTCATTAAAAAAGACTACCGTGTCTGTCATCAATAGGTCTTTTGGGCTTTAGCTTATGTAGAAGTAGAAAAGAACAGGCTTTACACTGCACTACTACCTACAGTATGTTCAGACCATCAGGGAAATGATAACATGATACCTGGGAACATGATAACATGATACCTGGGAACATGATAACATGATACCTGGGAACATGGTACCATGATACCTGGGAACATGATAACATGATACCTGGGAACATGATAACATGATACCTGGGAACATTGTAATATGATACCTGGGAACATGATAACATGATACCTGGGAACATTGTAATATGATACCTGGGAACATGGTAACATGGGATACCAGGGAACAGGATAACATGATACCTGGGAAAATGATAACATGATACCTGGGAACATGATAACATGATACCTGGGAACATGGTACCATGATACCTGGGAACATGATAACATGGGATACCTGGGAAAATGATAACATGGGATACCAGGGAACAGGATAACATGGGATGCCTGGGAGCATGATAACATGGGATACCTGGGAACATGATAACATGATACCTGGGAACATGATAACATGGGATACCAGGGAGCATGATAACATGATACCTGGGAACATGACAACATGATACCTGGGAAAATGATAACATGGGATACCAGGGAACAGGATAACATGGGATGCCTGGGAGCATGATAACATGGGATGCCTGGGAGCATGATAACATGATACCTGGGGAAATGATAACATGGGATACCAGGGAACAGGATAACATGATACCTGGGAACATGATAACATGGGATATTGAAAGGCTTAGATCCCCACAGGTGTGCTACAGTACATGTCTTTTCAATTCCATGGTGCCACATCCACCATTGGAGAGTGTAGCCTACTGTACCCTGCTAAGCCACTGGAGGGGGTTTGCATCAGTAACAAGAAGAATGACTGTCGCCTATCTAGGGTTCTAGCCGACTCCAATAGCCTGGTGAAATAAACAGCTTTGAACCAAAGATGATGACTTGCCAATATAAAACACAGCACCTAGTGAATATGATTGTTTGCATGCGTGACTCAGTACAATTTTATGTGTGAGAAGAGAGAGAGAAAAAGAGTGCACACCCCTTTTGCCTTTTGTTATCAGTGTCCTTGGGTCGCTCCATCTCTCCCTCTCTCTACCTCTCCCTCTCTCTCTCCCTCTCTCTTTCCCTGTTCATGTGTGGCAGGCAGCTGGCACCAAAGAGAGAATCAAAGAGAGAGAGAGAGAGACACACACACAGACAGAAAGAGGCAGGAAGAGAGAGATAGACAGAATGATAGAGAGAGATAGACAGAGAGACAAACAGAATGATAGAGAGGGATAGACAGAGAGAGAGAGACAAACAGAATGATAGAGAGAGGTAGACAAAGGCTGTTTCTCAAAATGCATACCACCATTCTCTGAGCTCGCAAATTGGAGCACAGGAAGGTTGGACTATGAGTCCAAATCAAAGTATGTGAAACGAAGCATGGAGGGCAGTCCTCGAATGCGTAGTCCATATGTACATATCTTAAAGCATGCATCGATGCAAGCTTCAACGGAAAGTATGCAAAGAAATATGACGCAATCGCGTACAAAAGGGCGCAACATTTCTTGAAAGCAATGGCGGACACATTATTTGAGCTGAAGCAAGAGAAAATACAGTCTGACTTCGGAATTAAATATTGCCTATTCACATCTCATAGGAAGCCTGACTACAATATTTTAGCTTGATACGTTAATAAATACATGCTGTGTTCATTTGTCATGTTTACCTGCCTACGTACCGTAGATCACAAGCCCATAATAAGTCAATAGGGCTAACTGGCTAGCTACTAGTACTGTTAGGGCTAACTGGCTAGCTGCCACTACTGTTAGGGCTAACTGGCTAGCTGCCACTACTGTTAGGCCTAACTGGCTAGCTGCTACTACTTTTAGGGCTAACTGGCTAGCTGCTACTATTAGCTAATACAGTACGAGGAGATGCAGTGTGAGGTAATACAGTAGGGGGAGTGGGAGGTAATACAGTAGGGGGAGGAGCAGCGTGAGGTAATACAGTAGGGGGAGGAGCAGCATGAAGTAATACAGTAGGGGGAGGGGCAGTGTGAGGTAATACAGTAGGGGGAGTGGGAGGTAATATGGTAGGGGGAGATGCAGCATGAAGTAATACAGTAGGGGGAGGAGCAGCGTGAGGTAATACTGTAGGGGGAGGAGCAGCGTGAGGTAATACAGTAGGGGAAGTGGGAGGCAATACAGTAGGGGGAGAGCAGCATGAGGTAATACAGTAGGGGAGGAGCAGCGTGAGGTAATACAGTAGGGGAAGTGGGAGGCAATACAGTAGGGGGAGGAGCAGCGTGAGGTAATACTGTAGGGGAGGAGCAGCGTGAGGTAATACAGTAGGGGGAGTGGGAGGCAATACAGTAGGGGGAGAGCAGCATGAGGTAATACAGTAGGGGGAGGAGCAGCGTGAGGTAATACAGTAGGGGGAGTGGGAGGTAATACAGTAGGGGGAGGAGCAGCGTGAGGTAATACAGTAGGGGGAGGAGCAGCGTGAGGTAATACAGTAGGGGGAGGAGCAGCATGAAGTAATACAGTAGGGGGAGGAGCAGTGTTAGGTAATACAGTAGGGGGAGGAGCAGTGTGAGGTAATACAGTAGGGGGAGTGGGAGGTAATACGGTAGGGGGAGGAGCAGTGTGAGGTAATACAGTAGGGGGAGGAGCAGTGTGAGGTAATACAGTAGGGGGAGTGGGAGGTAATTTTATTTTATTTCTTTTTCATTTCACCTTTATTTAACCAGGTAGGCAAGTTGAAAACAAGTTCTCATTTACAATTGCGACCTGGCCAAGATAAAGCAAAGCAGTTTGACACATACAACAACACAGAGTTACACATGGAGTAAAACAAACATACAGTCAATAATACAGTAAAAAAATAAGTCTATATACAATGTGAGCAAATGAGGTGAGATAAGGGAGGTAAAGGCAAAAAAGGCCATGGTGGCGAAGTACATACAATATAGCAAGTAAACACTGGAATGGTAGATTTGCAGTGGAAGAAAGTGCAAAGTAGAAATAGAGATAATGGGGTGCAAAGAAGCAAAATAAATAAATAAATACAGTAGGGGAAGAGGTAGTTGTTTGGCCTAAATATAGATGGGCTATGTACAGGTGCAGTAATCTGTGAGCTGCTCTGACAGCTGGTGCTTAAAGCTAGTGAGGGAGATAAGTGTTTCCAGTTTCAGAGATTTTTGTAGTTCGTTCCAGTCATTGGCTGCAGAGAACTGGAAGGAGAGGTGGCCGAAGGAGGAATTGGCTTGGGGGTGACCAGAGAGATATACCTGCTGGAGCGCGTGCTACAGGTGGGTGCTGCTATGGTGACCAGCGAGCTGAGATAAGGGAGGACTTTACCTAGCAGGGTCTTGTAGATGTCCTGGAGCCTGTGGGTTTGGCGACGAGTATGAAGCGAGGGCCAGCCAACAAGAGCTTACAGGTCGCAGTGGTGGGTAGTATATGGGGCTTTGGTGACAAAAAAGCATGCCCCATAAACGATAGCTGATGACCGCCAACCGTGGTTAGCTGAATTCTAACGTTAGCTAGTGAACTGGCTAACTTCTGGCTAGCTTCTGTTGTGGATTTCAGATTTGAGGTGAATAATACTTCTTTTTTTTAAACAATTGGTGAGGCGGGTTGCAGGAGAGTGTTTTGAAGTTGAGTTTTTACAGAAAAAAATATATAAAAAGATATGCGAAGAAAATATGTAAATATATATATATATATATATATACACGGGACACGACAAGACGAGAACAAAGGACGTCTGACTGCATTGCCATCTTGGATGGAAGTAGTAAATAAAAAAAGTAATACAGTAGGGGGAGGGGCAACGTGAGGTAATACAGAAGGGGGAGGAGCAGCGTGAGGTAATACAGTAGGGGGAGGAGCAGCATGAGGTAATACAGTAGGGGGAGTGTGAGGTAATACAGTAGGGGGAGTGGGAGGTAATACAGTAGAGGGAGATGCAGTGTGAGGTAATACAGTAGGGGGAGGAGCAGCATGAGCTAATACAGTAGGGGGAGGAGCAGCATGAGGTAATACAGTAGGGGAAGTGGGAGGCAATACAGTAGAGGGAGATGCAGTGTGAGGTAATACAGTAGGGGGAGGAGCAGCGTGAGGTAATACTGTAGGGGGAGGAGCAGCGTGAGGTAATACAGTAGGGGAAGTGGGAGGCAATACAGTAGGGGAGAGCAGCATGAGGTAATACAGTAGGGGGAGGAGACGCGTGAGGTAATACAGTAGGGGGAGTGGGAGGTAATACAGTAGGGGGAGGAGCAGCGTGAGGTAATACAGTAGGGGGAGGAGCAGCATGAAGTAATACAGTAGGGGGAGGGGCAGTGTGAGGTAATACAGTAGGGGGAGTGGGAGGTAATACGGTAGAGGGAGATGCAGTGTGAGGTAATACAGTAGGGGGAGGAGCAGCGTGAGGTAATACTGTAGGGGGAGGAGCAGCGTGAGGTAATACAGTAGGGGAAGTGGGAGGCAATACAGTAGGGGGAGAGCAGCATGAGGTAATACAGTAGGGGGAGGAGCAGCGTGAGGTAATACAGTAGGGGAAGTGGGAGGCAATACAGTAGGGGGAGGAGCAGCGTGAGGTAATACTGTAGGGGGAGGAGCAGCGTGAGGTAATACAGTAGGGGGAGTGGGAGGCAATACAGTAGGGGGAGAGCAGCATGAGGTAATACAGTAGGGGGAGGAGCAGCGTGAGGTAATACAGTAGGGGGAGTGGGAGGTAATACAGTAGGGGGAGGAGCAGCGTGAGGTAATACAGTAGGGGGAGGAGCAGCATGAAGTAATACAGTAGGGGGAGGAGCAGTGTTAGGTAATACAGTAGGGGGAGGAGCAGCGTGAGGTAATACAGTAGGGGGAGGAGCAGCGTGAGGTAATACAGTAGGGGGAGGAGCAGCATGAAGTAATACATTAGGGGGAGGAGCAGTGTTAGGTAATACAGTAGGGGGAGGAGCAGTGTGAGGTAATACAGTAGGGGGAGTGGGAGGTAATACAGTAGGGGGAGGAGCAGCGTGAGGTAATACAGTAGGGGGAGGAGCAGCATGAAGTAATACAGTAGGGGGAGGGGCAGTGTGAGGTAATACAGTAGGGGGAGTGGGAGGTAACACGGTAGGGGGAGGAGCAGTGTGAGGTAATACAGTAGGGGGAGGAGCAGTGTGAGGTAATACAGTAGGGGGAGTGGGAGGTAATTTTATTTTATTTCTTTTTCATTTCACCTTTATTTAACCAGGTAGGCAAGTTGAAAACAAGTTCTCATTTACAATTGCGACCTGGCCAAGATAAAGCAAAGCAGTTTGACACATACAACAACACAGAGTTACACATGGAGTAAAACAAACATACAGTCAATAATACAGTAAAAAAATAAGTCTATATACAATGTGAGCAAATGAGGTGAGATAAGGGAGGTAAAGGCAAAAAAGGCCATGGTGGCGAAGTACATACAATATAGCAAGTAAACACTGGAATGGTAGATTTGCAGTGGAAGAAAGTGCAAAGTAGAAATAGAGATAATGGGGTGCAAAGAAGCAAAATAAATAAATAAATACAGTAGGGGAAGAGGTAGTTGTTTGGCCTAAATATAGATGGGCTATGTACAGGTGCAGTAATCTGTGAGCTGCTCTGACAGCTGGTGCTTAAAGCTAGTGAGGGAGATAAGTGTTTCCAGTTTCAGAGATTTTTGTAGTTCGTTCCAGTCATTGGCTGCAGAGAACTGGAAGGAGAGGTGGCCGAAGGAGGAATTGGCTTGGGGGTGACCAGAGAGATATACCTGCTGGAGCGCGTGCTACAGGTGGGTGCTGCTATGGTGACCAGCGAGCTGAGATAAGGGAGGACTTTACCTAGCAGGGTCTTGTAGATGTCCTGGAGCCTGTGGGTTTGGCGACGAGTATGAAGCGAGGGCCAGCCAACAAGAGCTTACAGGTCGCAGTGGTGGGTAGTATATGGGGCTTTGGTGACAAAAAAGCATGCCCCATAAACGATAGCTGATGACCGCCAACCGTGGTTAGCTGAATTCTAACGTTAGCTAGTGAACTGGCTAACTTCTGGCTAGCTTCTGTTGTGGATTTCAGATTTGAGGTGAATAATACTTCTTTTTTTTAAACAATTGGTGAGGCGGGTTGCAGGAGAGTGTTTTGAAGTTGAGTTTTTACAGAAAAAAATATATCTGTCTGTCTCTGACATCCGACACTAATTATCATCAACTTCAATCTGTAGTCTTACAATAGCATAGGTAGCACGGTGCTCTGTGCATCTGCAAAGTGGTAATAAACACATATCTGTGTGGTGGTAATAAACACATCTCTGTGTGGTGGTAAAGTGGTAATAAACACATCTCTGTATGGTGGTAATAAACACATCTCTGTATGGTGGTAAAGTGGTAATAAACACATCTCTGTGTGGTGGTAAAGTGGTAATAAACACATCTCTGTGTGGTGGTAAAGTGGTAATAAACATCTCTGTGTGGTGGTAATAAAAACATCTCTGTGTGGTGGTAAAGTGGTAATAAACCCATCTCTGTATGGTGGTAATAAACACATCTCTGTGTGGTGGTAATAAACACATCTCTGTGTGGTGGTAATAAACACATCTCTGTGTGGTGGTAAAGTGGTAATAAACACATCTCTGTATGGTGGTAATAAACACATCTCTGTGTGGTGGTAATAAACACATCTCTGTATGGTGGTAATAAACACATCTCTGTGTGGTGGTAATAAACACATCTCTGTGTGGTGGTAATAAACACATCTCTGTATGGTGGTAATAAACACATCTCTGTGTGGTGGTAATAAACACATCTCTGTGTGGTGGTAATAAACACATCTCTGTATGGTGGTAATAAACACATCTCTGTATGGTGGTAATAAACACATCTCTGTGTGGTGGTAATAAACACATCTCTGTATGGTGGTAATAAACACATCTCTGTGTGTTGGTAATAAACACATCTCTGTGTGTTGGTAATAAACACATCTCTGTGTGGTGGTAATAAACACATCTCTGTGTGTTGGTAATAAACACATCTCTGTGTGGTGGTAATAAACACATCTCTGTATGGTGGTAATAAACACATCTCTGTGTGGTGGTAATAAACACATCTCTGTGTGGTGGTAATAAACACATCTCTGTGTGGTGGTAATAAACACATCTCTGTATGGTGGTAATAAACACATCTCTGTGTGGTGGTAATAAACACATCTCTGTGTGGTGGTAATAAACACATCTCTGTGTGGTGGTAATAAACACATCTCTGTGTGTTGGTAATAAACACATCTCTGTGTGTTGGTAATAAACACATCTCTGTGTGGTGGTAATAAACACATCTCTGTGTGGTGGTAAAGTGGTAATAAACACATCTCTGTGTGGTGGTAAAGTGGTAATAAACACATCTCTGTGTGGTGGTAAAGTGGTAATAAACACATCTCTGTGTGGTGGTAAAGTGGTAATAAACACATCTCTGTGTGGTGGTAAAGTGGTAATAAACACATCTCTGTGTGGTGGTAATAAACACATCTCTGTGTGTTGGTAAAGTGGTAATAAACACATCTCTGTGTGGTGGTAAAGTGGTAATAAACACATCTCTGTGTGGTGGTAATAAACACATCTCTGTGTGGTGGTAATAAACACATCTCTGTATGGTGGTAATAAACACATCTCTGTGTGGTGGTAATAAACACATCTCTGTATGGTGGTAATAAACACATCTCTGTATGGTGGTAAAGTGGTAATAAACACATCTCTGTGTGGTGGTAAAGTGGTAATAAACACATCTCTGATGCTACACATAGATTTCGAGTCACTCAAATATCACATCAATACACATCAGACAAGAAAATGTTCTTTAAAAATGCTAAATTATCTCTGCACATCATGACAAAATGTATAGAATTGCAGGAAATGTGTTTTCAAACCTGCAAAATGTTCTCTCCTCCAACAAGAGGGCTGTTTACAGTTTGTGTCATGGAACAGTGCTTGTTCCCATATAAATAGCCGTTCCCCGGTTCCCCGGTGCTGGAAGGGGGAGGCTGAGTGAAAAGGTTTGGGAACCACAGAGTTAGAGGACTGCCACACCCTGGTTAAGGGAACAGTGTTCAGCTGGAGCTTGTTCCCCGACCCAGCGTTCCTCGTGCTGGCTGGGCTTGGCCATGCTTGCAGCACAGATCCGTTATACAGAGACAGACAACGGACATTGTTCTTTCTGTTGCCTCATGACTCTACGCGATGACAAACACTGTCTGCTCATTCAGTCCCATAGAGGAAGGTTCAGATGAGGCTAGTTACAGTAACAATGTTCTGTCTTTTTGATTTCAAGTTCACTTCTGGAGGGACCGTCTCTCATCCAACTTGTGTCAAAATGTAAAATAATGAAGAGATAACACTAGGATTCTGCTCATTCAGTCCTGTAGACTGCAGTTTATATGAGGCTAAGTTAACACCGTCCTAATCATTAGTAACCATCTCAGTCTTTGTTGTGGAAATCCTGCACCAATGCCAGCCGGGAATCTGAGAGATGCCTCCATGAATAGCGTCCGCCGTCCGGTCACAAGCGAACCCTCCAACACATGATTGGGCTGTGACAGCTAACCCTTTGAAGAGAGGGAGAGAGTGATGAATCATCTCCACGCCACTCTCACTGCTGGCTGAGGTCCAGTGGACCAGGGGGAGAACTACAGAAGTAATATTCACCAGTCACCCAACTATTGACTTGAAGGGATTCTAATATTTAAAGAGGACAATGACCTGGTAAACAATGTATATGAAAGTAACGCAATAAGGATTAAGCAAACCAGACACAATTGGGCTGAGACGGATCAAGGGCAGGCAGGAAAAAGTGGGTGAACTGCTATAGTATGTTCTGGTATGCATGATGTAAGGGTTAGATATTTTCAGATAAGACAATGGGTTTGGCTTCGGGCCGGCTAAAACTGATTTTTAGAGAGAGAACTCTGTGGAGATATAAGGTAAAGCACACCTTTTTTAACCAGACAATAGGACTGAGATTGTCCCAGGTTGGGCATGAAAGGTACAACGGTTTAACGGCTGTAGGTGTTGGCATGCATGAAATACTGTAGTTATGTAAGTATTAGAAAGTCTGATATAATAACGGGTTTTGATTTCATCCAAATTCCATACTATTATATTATAAACTATTCATCCCAGCTGATGCTTATTTTGGGAAGAATCTGTTCTGATATGATGCAAGTATTCCTCTTGATCAGACACAGAAGGCCTGATATTGGGGCGAGGATTGTCATCAGCGGTTTATTCTTTTACTGTATAACTATATTTAATAGATAGGTTGATAGTACCTACGTAGATATTAGAATCCCTTCAAGTCAATAGTTGGGTGACTGGTAAATATTACTTCTGTAGTTCTCCCCCTGGTCCACTGGACCTCAGCCAGCAGTGAGAGTGGCGTGGAGATGATTCATCACTCTCTCCCTCTCTTCAAAGGGTTAGCTGTCACAGCCCAATCATGTGTTGGAGGGTTCGCTTGTGACCGGACGGCGGACGCTATTCATGGAGGCGTCTCTCAGATTCCCGGCTGGCATTGGTGCAGGATTTCCACAACAAAGACTGAGATGGTTACTAATGATTAGGACGGTGTTAACTTAGCCTCATATAAACTGCAGTCTACAGAACTGAATGAGCAGAATCCTAGTGTTATCTCTTCATTATTTTACATTTTGACACAAGTTGGATGAGAGACGGTCCCTCCAGAAGTGAACTTGAAATCAAAAAGACAGAACATTGTTACTGTAACTAGCCTCATCTGAACCTTCCTCTATGGGACTGAATGAGCAGACAGTGTTTGTCATCGCGTAGAGTCATGAGGCAACAGAAAGAACAATGTCCGTTGTCTGTCTCTGTATAACGGATCTGTGCTGCAAGCATGGCCAAGCCCAGCCAGCACGAGGAACACTGTTCCCTTAACCAGGGTGTGGCAGTCCTCTAACTCTGTGGTTCCCAAACCTTTTCACTCAGCCTCCCCCTTCCAGCACCGGGGAACATCCCGGGATTCGTCTATTTATATGGGAACAAGCACTGTTCCATGACACAGGATTTCCACAAAAGTGAAGACAGATGTTATAATGGTGTCAGTTTGATAGTTGTGTGAGGGTTAGATCAGTGTCAGTTTGATAGTTGTGTGAGGGTTAGATCAGTGAGAGTTTGATAGTTGTGTGAGGGTTAGATCAGTGTCAGTTTGATAGTTGTGTGAGGGTTAGATCAGTGACAGTTTGATAGTTGTGTGAGGGTTAGATCAGTGTCAGTTTGATAGTTGTGTGAGGGTTAGATCAGTGACAGTTTGATAGTTGTGTGAGGGTTAGATCAGTGTCAGTTTGATAGTAAACAACATTTTAATAACACCAACAATGTTTTCATTCCAGCTAGACCAGTGGTGTTATTTACAGTATGTATTCATTGGTGTTATTTACAGTATATATTCATTGGTGTTATTTACAGTATATATTCATTGGTGTTATTTACAGTATAGATTCATTGGTGTTATTTACAGTATACATTCATTGGTGTTATTTACAGTATATATTCATTGGTGTTATTTACAGTATAGATTCATTGGTGTTATTTACAGTATAGATTCATTGGTGTTATTTACAGTATATATTCATTGGTGTTATTTACAGTATAGATTCATTGGTGTTATTTACAGTATACATTAATTGGTGTTATTTACAGTATATATTCATTGGTGTTATTTACAGTATACATTAATTGGTGTTATTTACAGTATACATTCATTGGTGTTATTTACAGTATAGATTCATTGGTGTTATTTACAGTATACATTCATTTCACAATCATATCAATCAAGAGATTTGTTTGAATATAACATCTGAATAGAGGTTGATTCTACATTAGCTGTGAACATACAGTGATTTTTAATGCTCAGGCTCTGCTTTCTCTGCTATTTGGTCATGTTGCAGTATGCCTAGTGAACTGGGAACAGTCCCTCCTAGGTTTCTGGTTATAGATGGGTGGGGTACTTGGTCAGGCAACACCATCAAGCATTACTATAAAGATTAATTTACGTGTGTGTCATCAGTGTGTGTTGTGAAAACTTGTCCTTCACAAAATGTTGTTCTGAAACACCAATACATTCAACTAGAATATGTATTATCTATCATTCAATGTTGGGTGTTTATTCTTTAATGAAACGGTATATTTTTCTACCAGACAGTCCCAGGCTTCTTGTCACCGTGAGTTTCCTTCCTATCCAGGAACGTTGTATCATCTTGCAGATTTCGGTGGCGGCACACAATCAAGCGCGTTTCTATTTCCTTGTGCCTTTTGTTTGTAAAATATTTTTTTTTTTCCTTCTCTCTCTCTCTCTCTCTTTTTTTTAACGTAACATACTGTCTGGCACACATTCCTGAGCTGTGAAAAACAGGTTGGTAGAGAGGGAGGGAGAGAGAGAGAAAGAGAGCGAGAGAGAGCGAGGAGGATATGGAGAGGGGGGAGGATAGGGAGAGGGACAGAGAGAGATGGGGAAAAGGAGAGGGGAGGATGCGGGGGATATGGAGAGGGAGGGGGAGGATAGGGAGAGGGGGGAGAGGGACAGAGAGAAATGGGGATATGGAGAGGAGGGAGGATAGGGAGAGTGGGAGGATAGGGAGAGAGAGAGAAAGGATCGGGCCACTTGTTCTTATGTTTTCACCACTCCTCTGTCGAGACTGGAGAGGCACAGGGGCATTCTGGGTAAGCTACTGTAGTGACACCCCCCCCCCCCATACACAAACCCCAACTTTCAACTAGGAGATGCTGTACATGCATGTTACAGTATATGAATACATGATTAACAGTTGTATGTAGAATATAGAACGTGTTAATATTGTAGACAGTGGTGGTAGAAATACATTCAGGGATAAAGAAGTGTTGTGGTGGTGATAATGTTACAAAGTCGCGTTAGCATTTGCTAGCTTTTCCTTTTCCTCCAGGTTACAAAATCATCCGACCGACCGTGCAACCAATATCCTGGTTAGAGAGTGTGGGATCTGATGCCTGGGCTCCAACTGTGGACGTTGAGACGAGTCAGGATTAGCCCTGTGAAACAGAATCCCTGTGTTTTGACTCATCCAATGAATCGGGTGACACCCGTAGCATAGCGTCCTTGAATTGGCCCCTTGAGAACCCTAACAATTGGGTGTAAACAGCTAGCCACGTTTCTCTGCTGAGGTTCAGGAAGGATTCGCTTTTTTCAAGGAAGTCGACTTTTAGCCTGCGCTACAACGTAGGCTGCAATTCTGCTGTGAAATTCAGGTGAAGGCTGGATGGCCAGGGCTTTTTCTTGTGAGAGAAATAGGCAATTTGAGGATTGGAGCCCCCCCTCCAATGTTTTGGCTCATACTGTATGAAGGTAGGGCTCCTGCTACTATGTTGTCAGCCTTCCTGAAAAGCAAAGCTATATTTAGTTGTATTGTTTTGTGATTAACTGTAACAGGCCACCTCCATTAATACCTCAGTTCTTCAAATAAATATTTTGTTCCTGACATGACACTATGTTAGCCAGCCGAGGTCCTTTGATGATCGGAGATATTGAGACTGAGTACAATCAAAAGGTCAAGTACTGTATTGACTTCACATCAGGTGTGTTTTTACGTTGTTTTAAATACTTCCTCTGAAAAATAAGGAACCCCCCCCCCAACAAACACACAGACGCCTAAAATAATATGGGTCAATAGTCTCTTTGTTGCTGTATGTCTGCTACTACTCTATTGTGCCTTCGTGTTGTCATTCTAAACCAACGCGGTAGGTATATTTCAGAGAGCGCGGAACTACAGCGTGACTAAAGAAAATCCAACAAATGGGCTTTACCAGTAAAAACTTTCAAAAGGAATATTTCAAGGAAGGAAGAAGTCAGATTTCCGTGGAAACGTCAGTCACTTGTACTCATCCTGAACAATGGATGGATTAAAGCGAGCAAATAAGAAATTAATCTCTGCATTTTTTTTTTTGTGGAGTGCTCTAATTTCTTTCTGCCTCGAATTAGTCAGTTTTTTTTCCTGGTAAGCCCCTTTTGTTGGATTTTTGTCATTTGTCGTTGAGTACCCATCTTACTTTCTTGAGTTTGCTGTAGCATTGAGGCCTTTCTGAACTCACACATCATGGGAACTTTTATTTTGTAGACCTGGGAGTTATCATGTGTCATGCTGTCGCAATAAAATTTGAATACAATTTGAGTCTGTTTTAAATTTTCTGTTGCTGTTTTCACGTAAAAAAAAAAAGAAACTAAACAAGGTGGAATTTTATTTCAAATATTAACCTGAAACATTGAATCAGTTTCACAGCTTCATAATCACACTGTGTTACTTTACTACTGTGACACACACACACACACACACACACACACACACACACACACACACACACACACACACACACACACACACACACACACACACACACACACACACACACACACACACACACACACACACACACACACACACACACACACACACACACACACACACACACACACACACACACACACACACACACACACACACACACACCACACACGCACTACAGTCACTGCCCTCTCTCTCTCCCCCCCGCATCCTCCCCATTGTGACTGTACAGTCCCTTAGATGAAGAGGACAGCACCTTCCGTGAGCATCAGCTGAAACTGGAGATGACCAGGAACCTGTGAAGGGTTGGCTTTCACCATGGCCTTTTCTTCTTCTTCTGTTCTGTTTCTTCTAACCACAGGCAGTTATAGGGGGACAGTAGGTTATTAACATACAATGCTGTTGTCTATTGTTATACGTAATCTTATCACTGAAGCCAGGTACTTATAGTCACGGGAAAAAGTGAAGGAGATGAAAGACTGTATGTTTTCCTATGTTTTTCGGGCTGCGAGAGTCTGGGAAACTGTTCTATGAGCTACCTGCCACCGGAAAATCCAAGGACAACTTTTTTTTGTAGAGACTTGTTTGGGAAACTTAGATTTTTCTTTTTTTTGCCTGTGGGAGAAGAGAGCAACTTTTATTCCAGGTATGTTTCTCATCTTTGAAAATGTATTGTTTTCATTATTTCAGTTGTTTTATAAAATACACATTTTCCAAACGCCTGGCAATTTAAATTCTATTTCAAGCCAATGATTGGAAAGTAGTGTTAAATGTCCCTTTTGAATGGCACACCACAGTGGTTTTGTACTGTATATATGGCACACCACAGTGGTTTTGTATATATGGCACACCACAGTGGTTTTGTATATATGGCACACCACAGTGGTTTTGTACTGTATATATGGCACACCACAGTGGTTTTGTAATGTATATATGACACACCACAGTGGTTTTGTATATATGGCACACCACAGTGGTTTTGTACTGTATATATGGCACACCACAGTGGTTTTGTACTGTATATATGGCACACCACAGTGGTTTTGTATATATGGCACACCACAGTGGTTTTGTACTGTATATATGGCACACCACAGTGGTTTTGTACTGTATATATGGCAAACCACAGTGGTTTTGTACTGTATATGGCACACCACAGTGGTTTTGTAATGTATATATGGCACAGCACAGTGGTTTTGTATATATGGCACACCACAGTGGTTTTGTACTGTATATATGGCACACCACAGTGGTTTTGTAATGTATATATGACACACACCAGTGGTTTTGTATATATGGCACACCACAGTGGTTTTGTATATATGGCACACCACAGTGGTTTTGTACTGTATATATGGCACACCACAGTGGTTTTGTAGTGTATATATGGCACACCACAGTGGTTTTGTACTGTATATATGGCACACCACAGTGGTTTTGTAATGTATATATGGCACACCACAGTGGTTTTGTACTGTATATATGGCACAGCACAGTGGTTTTGTATATATGGCACTCCACAGTGGTTTTGTACTGTATATATGGCACACCACAGTGGTTTTGTAATGTATATATGGCACACCACAGTGGTTTTGTATATATGGCACACCACAGTGGTTTTGTAATGTATATATGGCACACCACAGTGGTTTTGTACTGTATATATGGCACAGCACAGTGGTTTTGTATATATGGCACACCACAGTGGTTTTGTACTGTATATATGGCACACCACAGTGGTTTTGTAATGTATATATGGCACACCACAGTGGTTTTGTACTGTATATATGGCACACCACAGTGGTTTTGTACTGTATGGCACACCGCAGTGGTTTTGTATATATGGCACACCACAGTGGTTTGTAATGTATATATGGCACACCACAGTGGTTTTGTACTGTATATATGGTACACCACAGTGGTTTTGTATATATGGCACACCACAGTGGTTTTGTACTGTATATATGGCACACCACAGTGGTTTTGTACTGTATATATGGCACACCACAGTGGTTTTGTACTGTATGGCACACCGCAGTGGTTTTGTATATATGGCACACCACAGTGGTTTGTAATGTATATATGGCACACCACAGTGGTTTTGTATATATGGCACACCACAGTGGTTTTGTACTGTATATATGGCACACCACAGTGGTTTTGTATATATGGCACACCACAGTGGTTTTGTACTGTATATATGGCACACCACAGTGGTTTTGTATATATGGCACACCACAGTGCTTTTGTACTGTATATATGGCACACCACAGTGGTTTTGTACTGTATATATGGCACACCACAGTGGTTTTGTATATATGGCACACCACAGTGGTTTTGTACTGTATATATGGCACACCACAGTGGTTTTGTACTGTATATATGGCACACCACAGTGGTTTTGTACTGTATATATGGCACACCACAGTGGTTTTGTACTGTATATATGGCACACCACAGTGGTTTTGTACTGTATATATGGCACACCACAGTGGTTTTGTAATGTATATATGGCACACCACAGTGGTTTTGTACTGTATATATGGCACACCACAGTGGTTTTGTATATATGGCACACCACAGTCGTTTTCTAATGTATATATGGTACACCACAGTGGTTTTGTACTGTATATATGGCACACCACAGTGGTTTTGTACTGTATATATGGCACACCACAGTGGTTTTGTACTGTATATATGGCACACCACAGTGGTTTTGTATATATTCACACTGTAGTTAATCAGACAATATTTCAGTGGATGAAAAAACAACAGAAATAATTGAAGGGACTCAACAAAAGATGCACCTGAATTTTGACATTACAGATTTCAGATTGGGATGGCAGGTAGCCTAGCGGGTTAGAGCGTTGAGCCAATAACCAAAAGGTCACTAGTTTGAATCCCAGAATCCCAAGGTTAAAAACTAGCAGTGCCCTTGAGCAAGACGCTTAACCCAATTACAACCTTAGAAAGCTTTGCCACTTGCTGTGTTTACATGCAAAGTATTTTCTTAGATATTTTTTTTTTTTCAATAATTATGATTGAAGATATGCCTCTTCCCTATTATTAATAGGTAAACAAAAGGAAATCTGCAATGTGGTGGGGGTGATGTTACCATGTTAATGGATAACTGTTAAACAGACCTGTTGACAGATGCAATAAATCGGAATTTAATGAGGTAAAAAATTCCTCCCTTTTCAGTGTGTGTGACCGTGAGAGAGAGAGAGAGAGAGAGAGAGAGAGAGAGAGAGAGAGAGAGAGAGAGAGAGAGAGAGAGAGAGAGAGAGAGAGAGAGAGAGAGAGAGAGAGAGAGAGAGAGAGAGAGAGAGAGAGAGAGAGAGAGAGAGAGTGTTATATTCCTGGTTATCTTAGACGTTCATGAGTATTTTCATGGGTCTGAGGATCTTTCAGCGGCGCGGGGCAGAGCGGAGGGAGGGGAAGCACAGCCGACACAAAAGGCAACATTATTCCCCGGCTGACCTGCGCTACATCCCACTATGAATGGAGTATTGAAAAACACAACATTGGGGACTAGATTATTTTTCATTCCTCATAACTGAACCATTTGTGCCGGGGTTTTGAGCGGTTTGTTAGCACGTTGAGCTCAATGGGACAGCCACGGTGCAGGGTTGCTTGGCCGATGTTAAAATCGCTGCTTTCTAATTGGACAGCACAATGATCTCTCTGATCTCTCTGTCTCAACCTCCTGAATGCCCAGCTATGAAAAGACAACTGACCTTTACTCCTGAGGTACTGACCTGTTGCACCTTCTACGTCTACAACAACTGTGATTATTATTTGACCCTGCTAGTCATCTATGAACGTTTGAACATCTTGAAGAACAATCTGCTGTTAATGGCCATCACCGGGGGCACACTGCCTGCCCTCCGGGACATTTACAGCACTCTGTGTCAAAGGAAGGACAAGAAGATCCTCAAGGACCTCAGCCACCGGAGTCATGGTCTGTTCACCCTGCTACCACCTAGCAGACAGAGACAGTACAGGTGCATCGTAGCTTGAACCGAGAGACTGAGAAACAGCTTCTATCACCAGGCCATCAGACTGTTGAACAGCTTCTATTACCATCACACTGTTGACCAGCTTCTATTACCATCAGACTGTTAAACAGCTTCTATTACCATCAGACTGTTGAACAAATTCTATTACCAGACCATCAGACTGTTGAACAGCTTCTATTACCATCAGACTGTTGAACAGCTTCTATTACCATCAGACTGTTAAACAGCTTCTATTACCATCAGACTGTTGAACAGCTTCTATTACCATCAGACTGTTGAACAGCTTCTATTACCATCAGACTGTTGAACAGCTTCTATTACCATCAGACTGTTGAACAGCTTCTATTACCATCAGACTGTTAAACAGCTTCTATTACCATCAGACTGTTGAACAGCTTCTATTACCATCAGACTGTTAAACAGCTTCTATTACCATCAGACTGTTGAACAGCTTCTATTACCATCAGACTGTTAAACAGCTTCTATTACCATCAGACTGTTGAACAGCTTCTATGACCTTCAGACTGTTAAACAGCTTCTATTACCATCAGACTGTTGAATAACTTCTATTACCATCAGACTGTTGAACAGCTTCTATTACCATCAGAATGTTGAACATCTTCTATTACCAGACCATCAGACTGTTGAACAGCTTCTATTACCATCAGACTGTTGACCAGCTTCTATTACCATCAGACTGTTAAACAGCTTCTATTACCATCAGACTGTTGACAAGCTTCTATTACCATCAGACTGTTGACCAGCTTCTATTACCATCAGACTGTTGAACAGCTTCTATTACCACCAGACTGTTGAACAGCTTCTATTACCATCAGACTGTTGAACAGCTTCTATTACCATCAGACTGTTGACCATCTTCTATTACCATCAGACTACTGACCAGCTTCTATTACCATCAGACTGTTGAACAGCTTCTATTACCATCAGACTGTTGAACAGCTTCTATTACCATCAGACTGTTGAACAGCTTCTATTACCAGACCATCAGACTGTTGACCAGCTTCTATTACCATCAGACTGTTGACCAGCTTCTATTACCATCAGACTGTTGAACAGCTTCTATTACCATCAGACTGTTAAACAGCTTCTATTACCATCAGACTGTTGAACAGCTTCTATTACCATCAGACTGTTGAATAACTTCTATTACCAGACCATCAGACTGTTGAATAGCTTCTATTACCATCAGACTGTTAAACAGCTTCTATTACCATCAGACTGTTAAACAGCTTCTATTACCATCAGACTGTTGACCAGCTTCTATTACCATCAGACTGTTGAATAGCTTCTATTACCATCAGACTTTTAAACAGCTTCTATTACCATCAGACTGTTGAACAGCTTCTATTACCAGACCATCAGACTGTTGAACAACTTCTATTACCAGACCATCAGACTGTTGAATAGCTTCTATTGCCATCAGACTGTTAAACAGCTTCTATTACCATCAGACTGTTAAACAGCTTCTATTACCATCAGACTGTTGACCAGCTTCTATTACCATCAGACTGTTGAACAGCTTCTATTACCATCAGACTGTTAAACAGCTTCTATTACCATCAGACTGTTGACCAGCTTCTATTACCATCAGACTGTTGAACAGCTTCTATTACCATCAGACTGTTAAACAGCTTCTATTAACATCAGACTGTTGAACAGCTTCTATTACCATCAGACTGTTGAAGAACTTCTATTACCAGACCATCAGACTGTTGAACAGCTTCTATTACCATCAGACTGTTGACCAGCTTCTATTACCATCAGACTGTTGAACAGCTTCTATTACCATCAGACTGTTGACCAGCTTCTATTACCATCAGACTGTTAAACAGCTTCTATTACCATCAGACTGTTGACCAGCTTCTATTACCATCAGACTGTTGAACAGCTTCTATTACCATCAGACTGTTAAACAGCTTCTATTACCATCAGACTGTTGAACAGCTTCTATTACCATCAGACTGTTGAACAACTTCTATTACCAGACCATCAGACTGTTGAACAACTTCTATTACCAGACCATCAGACTGTTGAATAGCTTCTATTGCCATCAGACTGTTAAACAGCTTCTATTACCATCAGACTGTTAAACAGCTTCTATTACCATCAGACTGTTGACCAGCTTCTATTACCATCAGACTGTTAAACAGCTTCTATTACCATCAGACTGTTGAACAACTTCTATTACCAGACCATCAGACTTTTGAATAGCTTCTATTACCATCAGACTGTTAAACAGCTTCTATTACCATCAGACTGTTGACCAGCTTCTATTACCATCAGACTGTTGAACAACTTCTATTACCAGACCATCAGACTGTTGAATAGCTTCTATTACCATCAGACTGTTGAACAGCTTCTATTACCATCAGACTGTTGAACAAATTCTATTACCAGACCATCAGACTGTTGAACAGCTTCTATTACCATCAGACTGTTGAACAGCTTCTATTACCATCAGACTGTTAAACAGCTTCTATTACCATCAGACTGTTGAACAGCTTCTATTACCATCAGACTGTTGAACAGCTTCTATTACCATCAGACTGTTGAACAGCTTCTATTACCATCAGACTGTTGAACAGCTTCTATTACCATCAGACTGTTAAACAGCTTCTATTACCATCAGACTGTTAAACAGCTTCTATTACCATCAGACTGTTAAACAACTTCTATTACCATCAGACTGTTAAACAGCTTCTATTAACATCAGACTGTTGAACAGCTTCTATTACCATCAGACTGTTAAACAGCTTCTATTACCATCAGACTGTTGAACAGCTTCTATTACCATCAGACTGTTGAACAGCTTCTATTACCATCAGACTGTTGACCAGCTTCTATTACCATCAGACTGTTGAACAGCTTCTATTACCATCAGACAGTTGAACAGCTTCTATCACCAGACCATCAGACTGTTGAACAGCTTATATTACCATCAGACTGTTGACCAGCTTCTATTACCATCAGACTGTTAAACAGCTTCTATTACCATCAGACTGTTGACAAGCTTCTATTACCATCAGACTGTTGGCCAGCTTCTATTACCATCAGACTGTTGAACAGCTTCTATTACCAGACCATCAGACTTTTGACCAGCTTCTATTACCATCAGACTGTTGAACAGCTTCTATTACCATCAGACTGTTGAACAGCTTATATTACCATCAGACTGTTGAACAGCTTCTATTACCATCAGACAGTTGACCAGCTTCTATTACCATCAGACTGTTGAACAACTTCTATTACTAGACCATCAGACTGTTAAACAACTTCTATTACCATCAGACTGTTGAACAGCTTCTATTACCATCAGACTGTTGAACAGCTTCTATTACCATCAGACTGTTAAACAGCTTCTATTACCATCAGACTGTTGAACAGCTTCTATTACCATCAGACTGTTGAACAGCTTCTATTACCATCAGACTGTTGAACAGCTTCTATTACCATCAGACTGTTGAACAGCTTCTATTACCATCAGACTGTTGAACAGCTTCTATTACCATCAGACTGTTAAACAGCTTCTATTACCATCAGACTGTTGAACAGCTTCTATTACCATCAGACTGTTGAACAGCTTCTATTACCAGACCATCAGACTGTTGAACAGCTTCTATTACCATCAGACTGTTGACCAGCTTCTATTACCATCAGACTGTTGAACAACTTCTATTACCAGACCATCAGACTGTTGAACAGCTTCTATTACCATCAGACTGTTGAACAGCTTCTATTACCATCAGACTGTTGAACAGCTTCTATTACCATCAGACTGTTAAACAACTTCTATTACCATCAGACTGTTAAACAGCTTATATTACCATCAGACTGTTGAACAGCTTCTATTACCATCAGACTGTTGAACAGCTTCTATTACCATCAGACTGTTGAACAGCTTCTACTACCATCAGACTGTTGAACAGCTTCTATTACCATCAGACTGTTGAACAGCTTCTATTACCATCAGACTGTTGAACAGCTTCTATTACCATCAGACTGTTAAACAGCTTCTATTACCATCAGACTGTTGAACAGCTTCTATTACCAGACCATCAGACTGTTGAATAGCTTCTATTACCATCAGACTGTTGACCAGCTTCTATTACCATCAGACTGTTAAACAGCTTCTATTACCATCAGACTGTTAAACAACTTCTATTACCATCAGACTGTTAAACAGCTTCTATTACCATCAGACTGTTGAACAGCTTCTATTACCATCAGACTGTTGAACAGCTTCTATTACCATCAGACTGTTGAACAGCTTCTATTACCATCAGACTGTTGAACAGCTTCTATTACCATCAGACTGTTGACCAGCTTCTATTACCATCAGACTGTTGAACAACTTCTATTACCAGACCATCAGACTGTTGAATAGCTTCTATTACCGTCAGACTGTTAAACAGCTTCTATTACCATCAGACTGTTGAACAGCTTCTATTACCATCAGACTGTTGAACAGCTTCTATTACCATCAGACCGTTGAACAGCTTCTATTACCATCAGACTGTTGAACAACTTCTATTACCATCAGACTGTTGAACAACTTCTATTACCAGACCATCAGACTGTTGAATAGCTTCTATTACCATCAGACTGTTAAACAGCTTCTATTACCATCAGACTGTTGAACAAATTCTATTACCAGACCATCAGACTGTTGAACAGCTTCTATTACCATCAGACTGTTGAACAGCTTCTATTACCATCAGACTGTTAAACAGCTTCTATTACCATCAGACTGTTGAACATCTTCTATTACCATCAGACTGTTGAACAGCTTCTATTACCATCAGACTGTTAAACAGCTTTAACCATCAGACTGTTGAACAGCTTCTATTACCATCAGACTGTTGAACAGCTTCTATTACCATCAGACTGTTGAACAGCTTCTATTACCATCAGACTGTTAAACAGCTTCTATTACCATCAGACTGTTGAACAGCTTCTATGACCTTCAGACTGTTAAACAGCTTCTATTACCATCAGACTGTTGAATAACTTCTATTACCATCAGACTGTTGAACAGCTTCTATTACCATCAGAATGTTGAACATCTTCTATTACCAGACCATCAGACTGTTGAACAGCTTCTATTACCATCAGACTGTTGACCAGCTTCTATTACCATCAGACTGTTAAACATCTTCTATTACCATCAGACTGTTGACAAGCTTCTATTACCATCAGACTGTTGAACAGCTTCTATTACCATCAGACTGTTGAACAGCTTTTATTACCATCAGACTGTTGAATAGCTTCTATTACCATCAGACTGTTGAACAGCTTCTATTACCATCAGACTGTTGAACAGCTTCTATTACCAGACCATCAGACTGTTGAACAGCTTCTATTACCATCAGACTGTTGAACAGCTTCTATTACCATCAGACTGTTGACCATCTTCTATTACCATCAGACTACTGACCAGCTTCTATTACCATCAGACTGTTGAACAGCTTCTATTACCATCAGACTGTTGAACAGCTTCTATTACCATCAGACTGTTGAACAGCTTCTATTACCAGACCATCAGACTGTTGAATAGCTTCTATTACCATCAGACTGTTGACCAGCTTCTATTACCATCAGACTGTTGAACAGCTTCTATTACCATCAGACTGTTAAACAGCTTCTATTACCATCAGACTGTTGAACAGCTTCTATTACCATCAGACTGTTGAAGAACTTCTATTACCAGACCATCAGACTGTTGAACAGCTTATATTACCATCAGACTGTTAAACAGCTTCTATTACCATCAGACTGTTGAACAGCTTCTATTACCATCAGACTGTTGACCAGCTTCTATTACCATCAGACTGTTGAACAGCTTCTATTACCAGACCATCAGACTGTTGAATAGCTTCTATTACTATCAGACTGTTAAACAGCTTCTATTACCATCAGACTGTTGAACAGCTTCTATTACCATCAGACTGTTGAACAGCTTCTATTACCATCAGACCGTTGAACAGCTTCTATTACCATCAGACTGTTGAACAACTTCTATTACCATCAGACTGTTGAACAACTTCTATTACCAGACCATCAGACTGTTGAATAGCTTCTATTACCATCAGACTGTTAAACAGCTTCTATTACCATCAGACTGTTGAACAAATTCTATTACCAGACCATCAGACTGTTGAACAGCTTCTATTACCATCAGACTGTTGAACAGCTTCTATTACCATCAGACTGTTAAACAGCTTCTATTACCATCAGACTGTTGAACAGCTTCTATTACCATCAGACTGTTGAACAGCTTCTATTACCATCAGACTGTTAAACAGCTTCTATTACCATCAGACTGTTGAACAGCTTCTATTACCATCAGACTGTTAAACAGCTTCTATTACCATCAGACTGTTGAACAGCTTCTATTACCATCAGACTGTTAAACAGCTTCTATTACCATCAGACTGTTGAACAGCTTCTATGACCTTCAGACTGTTAAACAGCTTCTATTACCATCAGACTGTTGAATAACTTCTATTACCATCAGACTGTTGAACAGCTTCTATTACCATCAGAATGTTGAACATCTTCTATTACCAGACCATCAGACTGTTGAACAGCTTCTATTACCATCAGACTGTTGACCAGCTTCTATTACCATCAGACTGTTGAACAGCTTCTATTACCATCAGACTGTTAAACAGCTTCTATTACCATCAGACTGTTGAACAGCTTCTATTACCATCAGACTGTTGAACAGCTTCTATTACCATCAGACTGTTGAACAGCTTCTATTACCATCAGACTGTTGAACAGCTTCTATTACCATCAGACTGTTGAACAGCTTCTATTACCAGACCATCAGACTGTTGAACAGCTTCTATTACCATCAGACTGTTGAACAGCTTCTATTACCATCAGACTGTTGAACAGCTTCTATGACCTTCAGACTGTTAAACAGCTTCTATTACCATCAGACTGTTGAATAACTTCTATTACCATCAGACTGTTGAACAGCTTCTATTACCATCAGAATGTTGAACAGCTTCTATTACCAGACCATCAGACTGTTGAACAGCTTCTATTACCATCAGACTGTTGACCAGCTTCTATTACCATCAGACTGTTAAACAGCTTCTATTACCATCAGACTGTTGACAAGCTTCTATTACCATCAGACTGTTGAACAGCTTCTATTACCATCAGACTGTTGAACAGCTTCTATTCAGACCATCAGACTGTTGAACAGCTTCTATGACCATCAGACTGTTAAACAGCTTCTATTACCATCAGACTGTTGAATAACTTCTATTACCATCAGACTGTTGAACAGCTTCTATTACCATCAGAATGTTGAACATCTTCTATTACCAGACTATCAGACTGTTGAACAGCTTCTATTACCATCAGACTGTTGAACAGCTTCTATTACCATCAGACTGTTAAACAGCTTCTATTACCATCAGACTGTTGAAAAGCTTCTATTACCATCAGACTGTTGAACAGCTTCTATTACCATCAGACTGTTGAACAGCTTCTATTACCATCAGACTGTTGAACAGCTTCTATTACCATCAGACTGTTGAACAGCTTCTATTACCATCAGACTGTTGACCAGCTTCTATTAACATCAGACTGCTGAACAGCTTCTATTACCATCAGACTGTTGAACAGCTTCTATTACCATCAGACTGTTGAACAGCTTCTATTACCATCAGACTGTTGAACAGCTTCTATTACCAGACCATCAGACTGTTGAATAGCTTCTATTACCATCAGACTGTTGAACAGCTTCTATTACCATCAGACTGTTGAACAGCTTCTATTACCATCAGACTGTTAAACAGCTTCTATTACCATCAGACTGTTGAACAGCTTCTATTACCATCAGACTGTTGAAGAACTTCTATTACCAGACCATCAGACTGTTGAACAGCTTATATTACCATCAGACTGTTAAACAGCTTCTATTACCATCAGACTGTTAAACAGCTTCTATTACCATCAGACTGTTGAATAGCTTCTATTACCATCAGACTGTTAAACAGCTTCTATTACCATCAGACTGTTGAACAGCTTCTATTACCATCAGACTGTTGAACAGCTTCTATTACCATCAGACCGTTGAACAGCTTCTATTACCATCAGACTGTTGAACAACTTCTATTACCATCAGACTGTTGAACAACTTCTATTACCAGACCATCAGACTGTTGAATAGCTTCTATTACCATCAGACTGTTAAACAGCTTCTATTACCATCAGACTGTTGAACAAATTCTATTACCAGACCATCAGACTGTTGAACAGCTTCTATTACCATCAGACTGTTGAACAGCTTCTATTACCATCAGACTGTTAAACAGCTTCTATTACCATCAGACTGTTGAACAGCTTCTATTACGATCAGACTGTTGAACAGCTTCTATTACCATCAGACTGTTAAACAGCTTCTATTACCATCAGACTGTTGAACAGCTTCTATTACCATCAGACTGTTAAACAGCTTCTATTACCATCAGACTGTTAAACAGCTTCTATTACCATCAGACTGTTGAATAGCTTCTATTACCATCAGACTGTTAAACAGCTTCTATTACCATCAGACTGTTGAACAGCTTCTATTACCATCAGACTGTTGAACAGCTTCTATTACCATCAGACCGTTGAACAGCTTCTATTACCATCAGACTGTTGAACAACTTCTATTACCATCAGACTGTTGAACAACTTCTATTACCAGACCATCAGACTGTTGAATAGCTTCTATTACCATCAGACTGTTAAACAGCTTCTATTACCATCAGACTGTTGAACAGATTCTATTACCAGACCATCAGACTGTTGAACAGCTTCTATTACCATCAGACTGTTGAACAGCTTCTATTACCATCAGACTGTTAAACAGCTTCTATTACCATCAGACTGTTGAACAGCTTCTATTACCATCAGACTGTTGAACAGCTTCTATTACCATCAGACTGTTAAACAGCTTCTATTACCATCAGACTGTTGAACAGCTTCTATTACCATCAGACTGTTAAACAGCTTCTATTACCATCAGACTGTTGAACAGCTTCTATTACCATCAGACTGTTAAACAGCTTCTATTACCATCAGACTGTTGAACAGCTTCTATGACCTTCAGACTGTTAAACAGCTTCTATTACCATCAGACTGTTGAATAACTTCTATTACCATCAGACTGTTGAACAACTTCTATTACCAGACCATCAGACTGTTGAACAGCTTCTATTACCATCAGACTGTTGAATAACTTCTATTACCATCAGACTGTTGAACAACTTCTATTACCAGACCATCAGACTGTTGAACAGCTTCTATTACCATCAGACTGTTGAACAGCTTCTATTACCAGACCATCAGACTGTTGAACAGCTTCTATTACCATCAGACTGTTGACCAGCTTCTATTACCATCAGACTGTTGACCAGCTTCTATTACCATCAGACTGTTGAACAGCTTCTATTACCATCAGACTGTTGAACAGCTTCTATTACCATCAGACTGTTGAACAGCTTCTATTACCAGACCATCAGACTGTTGAATAGCTTCTATTAACATCAGACTGTTGACCAGCTTCTATTACCATCAGACTGTTGAACAGCTTCTATTACCAGACCATCAGACTGTTGAACAGCTTCTATTACCATCAGACTGTTGAACAGCTTCTATTACCATCAGACTGTTAAACAGCTTCTATTACCATCAGACTGTTGAACAGCTTCTATTACCATCAGACTGTTGAAGAACTTCTATTACCAGACCATCAGACTGTTGAACAGCTTATATTACCATCAGACTGTTAAACAGCTTCTATTACCATCAGACTGTTAAACAGCTTCTATTACCATCAGACTGTTGACCAGCTTCTATTACCATCAGACTGTTGAACAGCTTCTATTACCATCAGACTGTTAAACAGCTTCTATTACCATCAGACTGTTAAACAGCTTCTATTACCATCAGACTGTTGAACAGCTTCTATTACCATCAGACTGTTGAACAACTTCTATTACCAGACCATCAGACTGTTGAACAACTTCTATTACCAGACCATCAGACTGTTGAATAGCTTCTATTGCCATCAGACTGTTAAACAGCTTCTATTGCCATCAGACTGTTAAACAGCTTCTATTACCATCAGACTGTTGAACAGCTTCTATTACCATCAGACTGTTGAACAGCTTCTATTACCATCAGACCGTTGAACAGCTTCTATTACCATCAGACTGTTGAACAACTTCTATTACCATCAGACTGTTGAACAACTTCTATTACCAGACCATCAGACTGTTGAATAGCTTCTATTACCATCAGACTGTTAAACAGCTTCTATTACCATCAGACTGTTGACCAAATTCTATTACCAGACAATCAGACTGTTGAACAGCTTCTATTACCATCAGACTGTTGAACAGCTTCTATTACCATCAGACTGTTCAACAGCTTCTATTACCATCAGACTGTTGAACAGCTTCTATTACCATCAGACTGTTGAACAGCTTCTATTACCATCAGACTTTTAAACAGCTTCTATTACCATCAGACTGTTGAACAGCTTCTATTACCATCAGACTGTTAAACAGCTTCTATTACCATCAGACTGTTGAACAGCTTCTATAACCATCAGACTGTTAAACAGCTTCTATTACCATCAGACTGTTGAACAGCTTCTATGACCTTCAGACTGTTAAACAGCTTCTATTACCATCAGACTGTTGAATAACTTCTATTACCATCAGACTGTTGAACAGCTTCTATTACCATCAGAATGTTGAACATCTTCTATTACCAGACCATCAGACTGTTGAACAGCTTCTATTACCATCAGACTGTTGACCAGCTTCTATTACCATCAGAATGTTGAACATCTTCTATTACCAGACCATCAGACTGTTGAACAGCTTCTATTACCATCAGAATGTTGAACAGCTTCTATTACCAGACCATCAGACTGTTGAACAGCTTCTATTACCATCAGACTGTTGACCATCTTCTATTACCATCAGACTACTGACCAGCTTCTATTACCATCAGACTGTTGAACAGCTTCTATTACCATCAGACTGTTGAACAACTTCTATTACCATCAGACTGTTGAACAGCTTCTATTACCAGACCATCAGACTGTTGAATAGCTTCTATTACCATCAGACTGTTGACCAGCTTCTATTACCATCAGACTGTTGAACAGCTTCTATTACCATCAGACTGTTAAACAGCTTCTATTACCATCAGACTGTTGAACAGCTTCTATTACCATCAGAATGTTGAAGAACTTCTATTACCAGACCATCAGACTGTTGAACAGCTTATATTACCATCAGACTGTTAAACAGCTTCTATTACCATCAGACTGTTAAACAGCTTCTATTACCATCAGACTGTTGACCAGCTTCTATTACCATCAGACTGTTGAACAGCTTCTATTACCATCAGACTGTTAAACAGCTTCTATTACCATCAGACTGTTAAACAGCTTCTATTACCATCAGACTGTTGAACAGCTTCTATTACCATCAGACTGTTGAACAGCTTCTATTACCATCAGACTGTTGAACAGCTTCTATTACCAGCAGACTGTTGACCAGCTTCTATTACCATCAGACTGTTAAACAGCTTCTATTACCATCAGACTGTTGAACAACTTCTATTACCAGACCATCAGACCGTTGAATAGCTTCTATTACCATCAGACTGTTAAACAGCTTCTATTACCATCAGACTGTTGACCAGCTTCTATTACCATCAGACTGTTGAACAACTTCTATTACCAGACCATCAGACTGTTGAATAGCTTCTATTACCATCAGACTGTTGAACAGCTTCTATTACCATCAGACTGTTGAACAAATTCTATTACCAGACCATCAGACTGTTGAACAGCTTCTATTACCATCAGACTGTTGAACAGCTTCTATTACCATCAGACTGTTAAACAGCTTCTATTACCATCAGACTGTTGAACAGCTTCTATTACCATCAGACTGTTGAACAGCTTCTATTACCATCAGACTGTTGAACAGCTTCTATTACCATCAGACTGTTGAACAGCTTCTATTACCATCAGACTGTTAAACAGCTTCTATTACCATCAGACTGTTAAACAGCTTCTATTACCATCAGACTGTTGAACAGCTTCTATTACCATCAGACTGTTAAACAGCTTCTATTACCATCAGACTGTTAAACAACTTCTATTACCACCAGACTGTTAAACAGCTTCTATTAACATCAGACTGTTGAACAGCTTCTATTACCATCAGACTGTTAAACAGCTTCTATTACCATCAGACTGTTGAACAGCTTCTATTACCATCAGACTGTTGAACAGCTTCTATTACCATCAGACTGTTGACCAGCTTCTATTACCATCAGACTGTT
Organism: Salmo salar; assembly: GCF_905237065.1. Lineage (NCBI taxonomy): Eukaryota > Metazoa > Chordata > Actinopteri > Salmoniformes > Salmonidae > Salmo > Salmo salar. The sequence goes on along the minus strand of NC_059445.1, from coordinate 82,104,695 downwards.
GAACAGCTTCTATTACCATCAGACAGTTGAACAGCTTCTATCACCAGACCATCAGACTGTTGAACAGCTTATATTACCATCAGACTGTTGAACAGCTTCTATTACCATCAGACTGTTGAAGAGCTTATATTACCATCAGACTGTTGAACAGCTTCTATTACCATCAGACTGTTGACCAGCTTCTATTACCATCAGACTGTTGACCAGCTTCTATTACCATCAGACTGTTGACCAGCTTCTATTACCATCAGACTGTTGACCAGCTTCTATTACCATCAGACTGTTGAACAACTTCTATTACCAGACCATCAGACTGTTGAATAGCTTCTATTACCATCAGACTGTTAAACAGCTTCTATTACCATCAGACTGTTGACCAGCTTCTATTACCATCAGACTGTTGAACAGCTTCTATTACCATCAGACTGTTAAACAGCTTCTATTACCATCAGACTGTTGAACAGCTTCTATTAACATCAGACTGTTAAACAGCTTCTATTACCATCAGACTGTTAAACAGCTTCTATTACCATCAGACTGTTGAATAGCTTCTATTACCATCAGACTGTTGAACAGCTTCTATTACCAGACCATCAGACTGTTGAACAGCTTCTATTACCATCAGACTGTTGAATAGCTTCTATTACCATCAGACTGTTGAACAGCTTCTATTACCATCAGACTGTTGAACAGCTTATATTACCATCAGACTGTTGAACAGCTTCTATTACCATCAGACTGTTAAACAGCTTCTATTACCATCAGACTGTTGAACAGCTTCTATTACCATCAGACTGTTAAACAGCTTCAATTACCATCAGACTGTTGAACAAATTCTATTACCAGACCATCAGACTGTTGAATAGCTTCTATTACCATCAGACTGTTGAACAGCTTCTATTACCATCAGACTGTTGAACAAATTCTATTACCAGACCATCAGACTGTTGAACAGCTTCTATTACCATCAGACTGTTGAACAGCTTCTATTACCATCAGACTGTTAAACAGCTTCTATTACCATCAGACTGTTGAACAGCTTCTATTACCATCAGACTGTTGAACAGCTTCTATTACCATCAGACTGTTGAACAGCTTCTATTACCATCAGACTGTTGAACAGCTTCTATTACCATCAGACTGTTAAACAGCTTCTATTACCATCAGACTGTTAAACAGCTTCTATTACCATCAGACTGTTGAACAGCTTCTATTACCATCAGACTGTTAAACAGCTTCTATTACCATCAGACTGTTAAACAACTTCTATTACCACCAGACTGTTAAACAGCTTCTATTAACATCAGACTGTTGAACAGCTTCTATTACCATCAGACTGTTAAACAGCTTCTATTACCATCAGACTGTTGAACAGCTTCTATTACCATCAGACTGTTGAACAGCTTCTATTACCATCAGACTGTTGACCAGCTTCTATTACCATCAGACTGTTGAACAGCTTCTATTACCATCAGACAGTTGAACAGCTTCTATCACCAGACCATCAGACTGTTGAACAGCTTATATTACCATCAGACTGTTGAACAGCTTCTATTACCATCAGACTGTTGAAGAGCTTATATTACCATCAGACTGTTGAACAGCTTCTATTACCATCAGACTGTTGACCAGCTTCTATTACCATCAGACTGTTGACCAGCTTCTATTACCATCAGACTGTTGACCAGCTTCTATTACCATCAGACTGTTGACCAGCTTCTATTACCATCAGACTGTTGAACAACTTCTATTACCAGACCATCAGACTGTTGAATAGCTTCTATTACCATCAGACTGTTAAACAGCTTCTATTACCATCAGACTGTTGACCAGCTTCTATTACCATCAGACTGTTGAACAGCTTCTATTACCATCAGACTGTTAAACAGCTTCTATTACCATCAGACTGTTGAACAGCTTCTATTAACATCAGACTGTTAAACAGCTTCTATTACCATCAGACTGTTAAACAGCTTCTATTACCATCAGACTGTTGAATAGCTTCTATTACCATCAGACTGTTGAACAGCTTCTATTACCAGACCATCAGACTGTTGAACAGCTTCTATTACCATCAGACTGTTGAATATCTTCTATTACCATCAGACTGTTGAACAGCTTCTATTACCATCAGACTGTTGAACAGCTTATATTACCATCAGACTGTTGAACAGCTTCTATTACCATCAGACTGTTAAACAGCTTCTATTACCATCAGACTGTTGAACAGCTTCTATTACCATCAGACTGTTAAACAGCTTCAATTACCATCAGACTGTTAAACAACTTCTATTACCATCAGACTGTTAAACAGCTTCTATTACCATCAGACTGTTGAACAGCTTCTATTACCATCAGACTGTTGAACAGCTTCTATTACCATCAGACTGTTGAACAGCTTCTACTACCATCAGACTGTTGAACAGCTTATATTACCATCAGACTGTTGAACAGCTTCTATTACCATCAGACTGTTAAACAGCTTCTATTACCATCAGACTGTTGAACAGCTTCTATTACCATCAGACTGTTGAAGAGCTTCTATTACCATCAGACTGTTGAACAGCTTCTATTACCATCAGACTGTTGAACAGCTTCTATTACCATCAGACTGTTGAACAACTTCTATTACCAGACCATCAGACTGTTGAATAGCTTCTATTACCATCAGACTGTTGAACAGCTTCCATTACCATCAGACTGTTGAACAGCTTCTATTACCATCAGACTGTTGAACAACTTCTATTACCAGACCATCAGACTGTTGAATAGCTTCTATTACCATCAGACTGTTGAACAGCTTCCATTACCATCAGACTGTTGAACAGCTTCTATTACCATCAGACTGTTAAACAGCTTCTATTACCATCAGACTGTTGAACAGCTTCTATTACCATCAGACTGTTGAACAGCTTCTATTACCATCAGACTGTTGAACAGCTTCTATTACCATCAGACTGTTGAACAGCTTCTATTACCATCAGACTGTTAAACAGCTTCTATTACCATCAGACTGTTAAACAGCTTCTATTACCAACAGACTGTTGAACAGCTTCTATTACCATCAGACTGTTAAACAGCTTCTATTACCATCAGACTGTTAAACAACTTCTATTACCACCAGACTGTTAAACAGCTTCTATTAACATCAGACTGTTGAACAGCTTCTATTACCATCAGACTGTTAAACAGCTTCTATTACCATCAGACTGTTGAACAGCTTCTATTACCATCAGACTGTTGAACAGCTTCTATTACCATCAGACTGTTGACCAGCTTCTATTACCATCAGACTGTTGAACAGCTTCTATTACCATCAGACAGTTGAACAGCTTCTATCACCAGACCATCAGACTGTTGAACAGCTTATATTACCATCAGACTGTTGAACAGCTTCTATTACCATCAGACTGTTGAAGAGCTTATATTACCATCAGACTGTTGAACAGCTTCTATTACCATCAGACTGTTGACCAGCTTCTATTACCATCAGACTGTTGACCAGCTTCTATTACCATCAGACTGTTGACCAGCTTCTATTACCATCAGACTGTTGACCAGCTTCTATTACCATCAGACTGTTGAACAACTTCTATTACCAGACCATCAGACTGTTGAATAGCTTCTATTACCATCAGACTGTTAAACAGCTTCTATTACCATCAGACTGTTGACCAGCTTCTATTACCATCAGACTGTTGAACAGCTTCTATTACCATCAGACTGTTAAACAGCTTCTATTACCATCAGACTGTTGAACAGCTTCTATTAACATCAGACTGTTAAACAGCTTCTATTACCATCAGACTGTTAAACAGCTTCTATTACCATCAGACTGTTGAATAGCTTCTATTACCATCAGACTGTTGAACAGCTTCTATTACCAGACCATCAGACTGTTGAACAGCTTCTATTACCATCAGACTGTTGAATAGCTTCTATTACCATCAGACTGTTGAACAGCTTCTATTACCATCAGACTGTTGAACAGCTTATATTACCATCAGACTGTTGAACAGCTTCTATTACCATCAGACTGTTAAACAGCTTCTATTACCATCAGACTGTTGAACAGCTTCTATTACCATCAGACTGTTAAACAGCTTCAATTACCATCAGACTGTTAAACAACTTCTATTACCATCAGACTGTTAAACAGCTTCTATTACCATCAGACTGTTGAACAGCTTCTATTACCATCAGACTGTTGAACAGCTTCTATTACCATCAGACTGTTGAACAGCTTCTACTACCATCAGACTGTTGAACAGCTTATATTACCATCAGACTGTTGAACAGCTTCTATTACCATCAGACTGTTAAACAGCTTCTATTACCATCAGACTGTTGAACAGCTTCTATTACCATCAGACTGTTGAAGAGCTTCTATTACCATCAGACTGTTGAACAGCTTCTATTACCATCAGACTGTTGACCAGCTTCTATTACCATCAGACTGTTGAACAGCTTCTATTACCATCAGACTGTTGAACAACTTCTATTACCAGACCATCAGACTGTTGAATAGCTTCTATTACCATCAGACTGTTGAACAGCTTCCATTACCATCAGACTGTTGAACAGCTTCTATTACCATCAGACTGTTGAACAGCTTCTATTACCATCAGACTGTTGAACAGCTTCTATTACCAGACCATCAGACTGTTGAATAGCTTCTATTACCATCAGACTGTTGAACAGCTTCCATTACCATCAGACTGTTGAACAGCTTCTATTACCATCAGACTGTTGAACAGCTTCTATTACCATCAGACTGTTCAACAGCTTCTATTACCATCAGACTGTTGAACAGCTTCTATTACCATCAGACTGTTGAACAGCTTCTATTACCATCAGACTGTTGAACAGCTTCTATTACCATCAGACTGTTAAACAGCTTCTATTACCATCAGACTGTTGAACAGCTTCTATAACCATCAGACTGTTAAACAGCTTCTATTACCATCAGACTGTTGAACAGCTTCTATGACCATCAGACTGTTAAACAGCTTCTATTACCATCAGACTGTTGAACAGCTTCTATTACCATCAGACTGTTGAACAGCTTCTATTACCATCAGAATGTTGAACAGCTTCTATTACAGACCATCAGACTGTTGAACAGCTTCTATTACCATCAGACTGTTGAACAGCTTCTATTACCATCAGAATGTTGAACAGCTTCTATTACAGACCATCAGACTGTTGAACAGCTTCTATTACCATCAGAATGTTGAACAGCTTCTATTCGACCATCAGACTGTTGAACAGCTTCTATTACCATCAGACTGTTGACCATCTTCTATTACCATCAGACTGCTGACCAGCTTCTATTACCATCAGACTGTTGAACAGCTTCTATTACCATCAGACTGTTGAACAGCTTCTATTACCATCAGACTGTTGAACAGCTTCTATTACCAGACCATCAGACTGTTGAATAGCTTCTATTACCATCAGACTGTTGAACAGCTTCTATTACCATCAGACTGTTGAACAGCTTCTATTACCATCAGACTGTTGAACAGCTTCTATTACCATCAGACTGTTGAACAGCTTCTATTACCATCAGAATGTTGAAGAACTTCTATTACCAGACCATCAGACTGTTGAACAGCTTATATTACCATCAGACTGTTGAACAGCTTCTATTACCATCAGACTGTTGAACAGCTTCTATTACCATCAGACTGTTGACCAGCTTCTATTACCATCAGACTGTTGAACAGCTTCTATTACCATCAGACTGTTAAACAGCTTCTATTACCATCAGACTGTTAAACAGCTTCTATTACCATCAGACTGTTGAACAGCTTCTATTACCATCAGACTGTTGAACAGCTTCTATTACCATCAGACTGTTGAACAGCTTCTATTACCAGCAGACTGTTGAACAGCTTCTATTACCATCAGACTGTTAAACAGCTTCTATTACCATCAGACTGTTGAACAGCTTCTATTACCAGACCATCAGACTGTTGAATAGCTTCTATTACCATCAGACTGTTGAACAGCTTCTATTACCATCAGACTGTTGACCAGCTTCTATTACCATCAGACTGTTGAACAGCTTCTATTACCAGACCATCAGACTGTTGAACAGCTTCTATTACCATCAGACTGTTGAACAGCTTCTATTACCATCAGACTGTTGAACAGCTTCTATTACCAGACCATCAGACTGTTGAACAGCTTCTATTACCATCAGACTGTTGAACAGCTTCTATTACCATCAGACTGTTGAACAGCTTCTATTACCATCAGACTGTTGAACAGCTTCTATTATCAGACTGTTGAACAGCTTCTATTACCATCAGACTGTTGAACAGCTTCTATTACCATCAGACTGTTGAACAGCTTCTATTACCATCAGACTGTTGAACAGCTTCTATTACCACCAGACTGTTGAACAGCTTCTATTACCATCAGACTGTTGAACAGCTTCTATTACCACCAGACTGTTGAACAGCTTCTATTACCATCAGACTGTTGAACAGCTTCTATTACCACCAGACTGTTGAACAGCTTCTATTAACATCAGACTGTTGAACAGCTTCTATTACCATCAGACTGTTGAACAGCTTCTATTACCATCAGACTGTTGAACAGCTTCTATTACCATCAGACTGTTGAACAGCTTCTATTACCATCAGACTGTTAAACAGCTTCTATTACCATCAGACTGTTGAACAGCTTCTATTACCATCAGACAGTTGAACAGCTTCTATCACCAGACCATCAGACTGTTGAACAGCTTATATTACCATCAGACTGTTGAACAGCTTCTATTACCATCAGACTGTTGAACAGCTTCTATTACCATCAGACTGTTGAACAGCTTCTATTACCATCAGACTGTTGACCAGCTTCTATTACCATCAGACTGTTGAACAGCTTCTATTACCATCAGACTGTTGAACAGCTTCTATTACCATCAGACTGTTGAACAGCTTCTATTCAGACCATCAGACTGTTGAACAGCTTCTATTACCAGACCATCAGACTGTTGAATAGCTTCTATTACCATCAGACTGTTAAACAGCTTCTATTACCATCAGACTGTTGACCAGCTTCTATTACCATCAGACTGTTGAACAGCTTCTATTACCATCAGACTGTTGAACAGCTTCTATTACCATCAGACTGTTGAACAGCTTCTATTAACATCAGACTGTTGAACAGCTTCTATTACCATCAGACTGTTGAACAGCTTCTATTACCATCAGACTGTTGAATAGCTTCTATTACCATCAGACTGTTGAACAGCTTCTATTACCAGACCATCAGACTGTTGAACAGCTTCTATTACCATCAGACTGTTGAACAGCTTCTATTACCATCAGACTGTTGAACAGCTTCTATTACCATCAGACTGTTGAACAGCTTATATTACCATCAGACTGTTGAACAGCTTCTATTACCATCAGACTGTTGAACAGCTTCTATTACCATCAGACTGTTGAACAGCTTCTATTACCATCAGACTGTTGAACAGCTTCAATTACCATCAGACTGTTAAACAGCTTCTATTACCATCAGACTGTTGAACAGCTTCTATTACCATCAGACTGTTGAACAGCTTCTATTACCATCAGACTGTTGAACAGCTTCTATTACCATCAGACTGTTGAACAGCTTCTACTACCATCAGACTGTTGAACAGCTTATATTACCATCAGACTGTTGAACAGCTTCTATTACCATCAGACTGTTAAACAGCTTCTATTACCATCAGACTGTTGAACAGCTTCTATTACCATCAGACTGTTGAACAGCTTCTATTACCATCAGACTGTTGAACAGCTTCTATTACCATCAGACTGTTGAACAGCTTCTATTACCATCAGACTGTTGAACAGCTTCTATTCACCATCAGACTGTTGAACAGCTTCTATTACCATCAGACTGTTGAACAGCTTCTATTAGACCATCAGACTGTTGAACAGCTTCTATTACCATCAGACTGTTGAACAGCTTCTATTACCATCAGACTGTTGAACAGCTTCTATTACCATCAGACTGTTGAACAGCTTCTATTACCATCAGACTGTTGAACAGCTTCTATTACCATCAGACTGTTGAACAGCTTCTATTACCATCAGACTGTTGAACAGCTTCTATTACCATCAGACTGTTGAACAGCTTCTATTACCATCAGACTGTTGAACAGCTTCTATTACCATCAGACTGTTGAACAGCTTCTATTACCATCAGACTGTTGAACAGCTTCTATTACCATCAGACTGTTGAACAGCTTCTATTACCATCAGACTGTTGAACAGCTTCTATTACCATCAGACTGTTGAACAGCTTCTATTACCATCAGACTGTTGAACAGCTTCTATTACCATCAGACTGTTGAACAGCTTCTATTACCATCAGACTGTTGAACAGCTTCTATTACCATCAGACTGTTGAACAGCTTCTATGACCTTCAGACTGTTAAACAGCTTCTATTACCATCAGACTGTTGAACAACTTCTATTACCATCAGACTGTTGAACAGCTTCTATTACCATCAGACTGTTGAACAGCTTCTATTACCATCAGACTGTTGAACAGCTTCTATTACCATCAGACTGTTGAACAGCTTCTATTACCATCAGACTGTTGACCAGCTTCTATTACCATCAGACTGTTGACCAGCTTCTATTACCATCAGACTGTTGAACAGCTTCTATTAGACCATCAGACTGTTGAACAGCTTCTATTACCATCAGACTGTTGAACAGCTTCTATTACCATCAGACTGTTGAACAGCTTCTATTACCATCAGACTGTTGAACAGCTTCTATTACCATCAGACTGTTGAACAGCTTCTATTACCATCAGACTGTTGAACAGCTTCTATTACCATCAGACTGTTGAACAGCTTCTATTACCATCAGACTGTTGAACAGCTTCTATTACCATCAGACTGTTGAACAGCTTCTATTACCATCAGACTGTTAAACAGCTTCTATTACCATCAGACTGTTGAATAGCTTCTATTACCATCAGACTGTTGAACAGCTTCTATTACCATCAGACTGTTGAACAGCTTCTATTACCATCAGACTGTTGAACAGCTTCTATTACCATCAGACTGTTGAACAGCTTCTATTACCATCAGACTGTTGAACAGCTTCTATTACCATCAGACTGTTGAACAGCTTCTATTACCATCAGACTGTTGAACAGCTTCTATTACCATCAGACTGTTGAACAGCTTCTATTACCATCAGACTGTTGAACAGCTTCTATTACCATCAGACTGTTAAACAGCTTCTATTACCATCAGACTGTTGAACAGCTTCTATTACCATCAGACTGTTGAACAGCTTCTATTACCATCAGACTGTTGAACAGCTTCTATTACCATCAGACTGTTGAACAGCTTCTATTACCATCAGACTGTTGAACAGCTTCTATTACCATCAGACTGTTGAACAGCTTCTATTACCATCAGACTGTTGAACAGCTTCTATTACCATCAGACTGTTGAACAGCTTCTATTACCATCAGACTGTTGAACAGCTTCTATTACCATCAGACTGTTGAACAGCTTCTATTACCATCAGACTGTTGAACAGCTTCTATTACCATCAGACTGTTGAACAGCTTCTATTGACCATCAGACTGTTGAACAGCTTCTATTACCATCAGACTGTTGAACAGCTTCTATTACCATCAGACTGTTGAACAGCTTCTATTCGACCATCAGACTGTTGAACAGCTTCTATTACCATCAGACTGTTGAACAGCTTCTATTACGACCATCAGACTGTTGAACAGCTTCTATTACCATCAGACTGTTGAACAGCTTCTATTACCATCAGACTGTTGAACAGCTTCTATTACCATCAGACTGTTGAACAGCTTCTATTACCATCAGACTGTTGAACAGCTTCTATTACCATCAGACTGTTGAACAGCTTCTATTACCATCAGACTGTTGAACAGCTTCTATTACCATCAGACTGTTGAACAGCTTCTATTACCATCAGACTGTTGAACAGCTTCTATTACCATCAGACTGTTGAACAGCTTCTATTACCGACCATCAGACTGTTGAACAGCTTCTATTACCATCAGACTGTTGAACAGCTTCTATTACCATCAGACTGTTGAACAGCTTCTATTACCATCAGACTGTTGAACAGCTTCTATTCAACCATCAGACTGTTGAACAGCTTCTATTACCATCAGACTGTTGAACAGCTTCTATTACCATCAGACTGTTGAACAGCTTCTATTACCATCAGACTGTTGAACAGCTTCTATTACCATCAGACTGTTGAACAGCTTCTATTACCATCAGACTGTTGAACAGCTTCTATTACCATCAGACTGTTGAACAGCTTCTATTACCATCAGACTGTTAAACAGCTTCTATTACCATCAGACTGTTGAACAGCTTCTATTACCATCAGACTGTTGAACAGCTTCTATTGACCATCAGACTGTTGAACAGCTTCTATTACCATCAGACTGTTAAACAGCTTCTATTACCATCAGACTGTTGAACAGCTTCTATTACCATCAGACTGTTGAACAGCTTCTATTACCATCAGACTGTTGAACAGCTTCTATTCCAGACCATCAGACTGTTGAACAGCTTCTATTACCATCAGACTGTTGACCAGCTTCTATTACCATCAGACTGTTGAACAGCTTCTATTACCATCAGACTGTTGAACAGCTTCTATTACCATCAGACTGTTGAACAGCTTCTATTACCATCAGACTGTTGAACAGCTTCTATTCGACCATCAGACTGTTGAACAGCTTCTATTACCATCAGACTGTTGAACAGCTTCTATTACCATCAGACTGTTGAACAGCTTCTATTACCATCAGACTGTTGAACAGCTTCTATTACCATCAGACTGTTGAACAGCTTCTATTACCATCAGACTGTTGAACAGCTTCTATTACCATCAGACTGTTGAACAGCTTCTATTACCATCAGACTGTTGAACAGCTTCTATTACCATCAGACTGTTGAACAGCTTCTATTACCATCAGACTGTTGAACAGCTTCTATTACCATCAGACTGTTGAACAGCTTCTATTACCATCAGACTGTTGAACAGCTTCTATTACCATCAGACTGTTGAACAGCTTCTATTAAGACCATCAGACTGTTGAACAGCTTCTATTACCATCAGACTGTTGAACAGCTTCTATTACCATCAGACTGTTGAACAGCTTCTATTACCATCAGACTGTTGAACAGCTTCTATTCAGACCATCAGACTGTTGAACAGCTTCTATTACCATCAGACTGTTGAACAGCTTCTATTACCATCAGACTGTTGAACAGCTTCTATTACACCATCAGACTGTTGAACAGCTTCTATTACCATCAGACTGTTGAACAGCTTCTATTACCATCAGACTGTTGAACAGCTTCTATTACCATCAGACTGTTGAACAGCTTCTATTACCATCAGACTGTTGAACAGCTTCTATTACCATCAGACTGTTGAACAGCTTCTATTACCATCAGACTGTTGAACAGCTTCTATTACCATCAGACTGTTGAACAGCTTCTATTACCATCAGACTGTTGAACAGCTTCTATTACCATCAGACTGTTGAACAGCTTCTATTACCATCAGACTGTTGAACAGCTTCTATTACCATCAGACTGTTGAACAGCTTCTATTACCATCAGACTGTTGAACAGCTTCTATTACCATCAGACTGTTGAACAGCTTCTATTACCATCAGACTGTTGAACAGCTTCTATTACCATCAGACTGTTGAACAGCTTCTATTACCATCAGACTGTTGAACAGCTTCTATTACCATCAGACTGTTGAACAGCTTCTATTACCATCAGACTGTTGAACAGCTTCTATTACCATCAGACTGTTGAACAGCTTCTATTACCATCAGACTGTTGAACAGCTTCTATTACCATCAGACTGTTGAACAGCTTCTATTACCATCAGACTGTTGAACAGCTTCTATTACCATCAGACTGTTGAACAGCTTCTATTACCATCAGACTGTTGAACAGCTTCTATTACCATCAGACTGTTGAACAGCTTCTATTACCATCAGACTGTTGAACAGCTTCTATTACCATCAGACTGTTGACCAGCTTCTATTACCATCAGACTGTTGAACAGCTTCTATTACCATCAGACTGTTGAACAGCTTCTATTACCATCAGACTGTTGAACAGCTTCTATTACCATCAGACTGTTGAACAGCTTCTATTAACCATCAGACTGTTGAACAGCTTCTATTACCATCAGACTGTTGAACAGCTTCTATTACCATCAGACTGTTGAACAGCTTCTATTACCATCAGACTGTTGAACAGCTTCTATTACCATCAGACTGTTGAACAGCTTCTATTACCATCAGACTGTTGAACAGCTTCTATTACCATCAGACTGTTGAACAGCTTCTATTACCATCAGACTGTTGAACAGCTTCTATTACCATCAGACTGTTGAACAGCTTCTATTACCATCAGACTGTTGAACAGCTTCTATTACCATCAGACTGTTGAACAGCTTCTATTACCATCAGACTGTTGAACAGCTTCTATTACCATCAGACTGTTGAACAGCTTCTATTACCATCAGACTGTTGAACAGCTTCTATTACCATCAGACTGTTGAACAGCTTCTATTACCATCAGACTGTTGAACAGCTTCTATTACCATCAGACTGTTGAACAGCTTCTATTAACCATCAGACTGTTGAACAGCTTCTATTACCATCAGACTGTTGAACAGCTTCTATTACCATCAGACTGTTGAACAGCTTCTATTACCATCAGACTGTTGAACAGCTTCTATTACCATCAGACTGTTGAACAGCTTCTATTACCATCAGACTGTTGAACAGCTTCTATTACCATCAGACTGTTGAACAGCTTCTATTACCATCAGACTGTTGAACAGCTTCTATTACCATCAGACTGTTGAACAGCTTCTATTACCATCAGACTGTTGAACAGCTTCTATTACCATCAGACTGTTGAACAGCTTCTATTACCATCAGACTGTTGAACAGCTTCTATTCAGACCATCAGACTGTTGAACAGCTTCTATTACCATCAGACTGTTGAACAGCTTCTATTACCATCAGACTGTTGAACAGCTTCTATTACCATCAGACTGTTGAACAGCTTCTATTACCATCAGACTGTTGAACAGCTTCTATTACCATCAGACTGTTGAACAGCTTCTATTACCATCAGACTGTTGAACAGCTTCTATTACCATCAGACTGTTGAACAGCTTCTATTACCATCAGACTGTTGAACAGCTTCTATTACCATCAGACTGTTGAACAGCTTCTATTACCATCAGACTGTTGAACAGCTTCTATTACCATCAGACTGTTGAACAGCTTCTATTACCATCAGACTGTTGAACAGCTTCTATTACCATCAGACTGTTGAACAGCTTCTATTACCATCAGACTGTTGAACAGCTTCTATTACCATCAGACTGTTGAACAGCTTCTATTACCATCAGACTGTTGAACAGCTTCTATTACCATCAGACTGTTGAACAGCTTCTATTACCATCAGACTGTTGAACAGCTTCTATTACCATCAGACTGTTGAACAGCTTCTATTACCATCAGACTGTTGAACAGCTTCTATTACCATCAGACTGTTGAACAGCTTCTATTACCATCAGACTGTTGAACAGCTTCTATTACCATCAGACTGTTGAACAGCTTCTATTACCATCAGACTGTTGAACAGCTTCTATTACCATCAGACTGTTGAACAGCTTCTATTACCATCAGACTGTTGAACAGCTTCTATTACCATCAGACTGTTGAACAGCTTCTATTACCATCAGACTGTTGAACAGCTTCTATTACCATCAGACTGTTGAACAGCTTCTATTACCATCAGACTGTTGAACAGCTTCTATTACCATCAGACTGTTGAACAGCTTCTATTACCATCAGACTGTTGAACAGCTTCTATTACCATCAGACTGTTGAACAGCTTCTATTACCATCAGACTGTTGAACAGCTTCTATTACCATCAGACTGTTGAACAGCTTCTATTACCATCAGACTGTTGAACAGCTTCTATTACCATCAGACTGTTGAACAGCTTCTATTACCATCAGACTGTTGAACAGCTTCTATTACCATCAGACTGTTGAACAGCTTCTATTACCATCAGACTGTTGAACAGCTTCTATTACCATCAGACTGTTGAACAGCTTCTATTACCATCAGACTGTTGAACAGCTTCTATTACCATCAGACTGTTGAACAGCTTCTATTACCATCAGACTGTTGAACAGCTTCTATTACCATCAGACTGTTGAACAGCTTCTATTACCATCAGACTGTTGACCAGCTTCTATTACCATCAGACTGTTGAACAGCTTCTATTACCATCAGACTGTTGAACAGCTTCTATTCGACCATCAGACTGTTGAACAGCTTCTATTACCATCAGACTGTTGAACAGCTTCTATTACCATCAGACTGTTGAACAGCTTCTATTACCATCAGACTGTTGAACAGCTTCTATTACCATCAGACTGTTGAACAGCTTCTATTACCATCAGACTGTTGAACAGCTTCTATTACCATCAGACTGTTGAACAGCTTCTATTACCATCAGACTGTTGAACAGCTTCTATTACCATCAGACTGTTGAACAGCTTCTATTACCATCAGACTGTTGAACAGCTTCTATTACCATCAGACTGTTGAACAGCTTCTATTGACCATCAGACTGTTGAACAGCTTCTATTACCATCAGACTGTTGAACAGCTTCTATTACCATCAGACTGTTGAACAGCTTCTATTACCATCAGACTGTTGAACAGCTTCTATTACCATCAGACTGTTGAACAGCTTCTATTACCATCAGACTGTTGAACAGCTTCTATTACCATCAGACTGTTGAACAGCTTCTATTACCATCAGACTGTTGAACAGCTTCTATTACCATCAGACTGTTGAACAGCTTCTATTACCATCAGACTGTTGAACAGCTTCTATTACCATCAGACTGTTGAACAGCTTCTATTACCATCAGACTGTTGAACAGCTTCTATTACCATCAGACTGTTGAACAGCTTCTATTACCATCAGACTGTTGAACAGCTTCTATTACCATCAGACTGTTGAACAGCTTCTATTACCATCAGACTGTTGAACAGCTTCTATTACCATCAGACTGTTGAACAGCTTCTATTACCATCAGACTGTTGAACAGCTTCTATTACCATCAGACTGTTGAACAGCTTCTATTACCATCAGACTGTTGAACAGCTTCTATTACCATCAGACTGTTGAACAGCTTCTATTACCATCAGACTGTTGAACAGCTTCTATTACCATCAGACTGTTGAACAGCTTCTATTACCATCAGACTGTTGAACAGCTTCTATTACCATCAGACTGTTGAACAGCTTCTATTAGACCATCAGACTGTTGAACAGCTTCTATTACCATCAGACTGTTGAACAGCTTCTATTACCATCAGACTGTTGAACAGCTTCTATTACCATCAGACTGTTGAACAGCTTCTATTACCATCAGACTGTTGAACAGCTTCTATTACCATCAGACTGTTGAACAGCTTCTATTACCATCAGACTGTTGAACAGCTTCTATTACCATCAGACTGTTGAACAGCTTCTATTACCATCAGACTGTTGAACAGCTTCTATTACCATCAGACTGTTGAACAGCTTCTATTACCATCAGACTGTTGAACAGCTTCTATTACCATCAGACTGTTGAACAGCTTCTATTACCATCAGACTGTTGAACAGCTTCTATTACCATCAGACTGTTGAACAGCTTCTATTGACCATCAGACTGTTGAACAGCTTCTATTACCATCAGACTGTTGAACAGCTTCTATTACCATCAGACTGTTGAACAGCTTCTATTACCATCAGACTGTTGAACAGCTTCTATTACCATCAGACTGTTAAACAGCTTCTATTACCATCAGACTGTTGAACAGCTTCTATTACCATCAGACTGTTGAACAGCTTCTATTACCATCAGACTGTTGAACAGCTTCTATTACCATCAGACTGTTGAACAGCTTCTATTACCATCAGACTGTTGAACAGCTTCTATTACCATCAGACTGTTGAACAGCTTCTATTACCATCAGACTGTTGAACAGCTTCTATTACCATCAGACTGTTGAACAGCTTCTATTACCATCAGACTGTTGAACAGCTTCTATTACCATCAGACTGTTGAACAGCTTCTATTACCATCAGACTGTTGAACAGCTTCTATTACCATCAGACTGTTGAACAGCTTCTATTACCATCAGACTGTTGAACAGCTTCTATTACCATCAGACTGTTGAACAGCTTCTATTACCATCAGACTGTTGAACAGCTTCTATTACCATCAGACTGTTGAACAGCTTCTATTAACCATCAGACTGTTGAACAGCTTCTATTACCATCAGACTGTTGAACAGCTTCTATTACCATCAGACTGTTGAACAGCTTCTATTACCATCAGACTGTTGAACAGCTTCTATTACCATCAGACTGTTGAACAGCTTCTATTCAGACCATCAGACTGTTGAACAGCTTCTATTACCATCAGACTGTTGAACAGCTTCTATTACGACCATCAGACTGTTGAACAGCTTCTATTACCATCAGACTGTTGAACAGCTTCTATTACCATCAGACTGTTGAACAGCTTCTATTGACCATCAGACTGTTGAACAGCTTCTATTACCATCAGACTGTTGAACAGCTTCTATTACCATCAGACTGTTGAACAGCTTCTATTACCATCAGACTGTTGAACAGCTTCTATTACCATCAGACTGTTGAACAGCTTCTATTACCATCAGACTGTTGAACAGCTTCTATTACCATCAGACTGTTGAACAGCTTCTATTACCATCAGACTGTTGAACAGCTTCTATTACCATCAGACTGTTGAACAGCTTCTATTACCATCAGACTGTTGAACAGCTTCTATTACCATCAGACTGTTGAACAGCTTCTATTACCATCAGACTGTTGAACAGCTTCTATTACCATCAGACTGTTGAACAGCTTCTATTACCATCAGACTGTTGAACAGCTTCTATTCCAACCATCAGACTGTTGAACAGCTTCTATTACCATCAGACTGTTGAACAGCTTCTATTACCATCAGACTGTTGAACAGCTTCTATTACCATCAGACTGTTGAACAGCTTCTATTCACCATCAGACTGTTGAACAGCTTCTATTACCATCAGACTGTTGAACAGCTTCTATTACCATCAGACTGTTGAACAGCTTCTATTACCATCAGACTGTTGAACAGCTTCTATTACCATCAGACTGTTGAACAGCTTCTATTACCATCAGACTGTTGAACAGCTTCTATTCCAGACCATCAGACTGTTGAACAGCTTCTATTACCATCAGACTGTTGAACAGCTTCTATTACCATCAGACTGTTGAACAGCTTCTATTACCATCAGACTGTTGAACAGCTTCTATTGACCATCAGACTGTTGAACAGCTTCTATTACCATCAGACTGTTGAACAGCTTCTATTACCATCAGACTGTTGAACAGCTTCTATTACCATCAGACTGTTGAACAGCTTCTGTTACCATCAGACTGTTGAACAGCTTCTATTACCATCAGACTGTTGAACAGCTTCTATTACCATCAGACTGTTGAACAGCTTCTATTACCATCAGACTGTTGAACAGCTTCTATTACCATCAGACTGTTGAACAGCTTCTATTACCATCAGACTGTTGAACAGCTTCTATTACCATCAGACTGTTGAACAGCTTCTATTACCATCAGACTGTTGAACAGCTTCTATTACCATCAGACTGTTGAACAGCTTCTATTACCAGACCATCAGACTGTTGAACAGCTTCTATTACCATCAGACTGTTGAACAGCTTCTATTGACCATCAGACTGTTGAACAGCTTCTATTACCATCAGACTGTTGAACAGCTTCTATTACCATCAGACTGTTGAACAGCTTCTATTCAGACCATCAGACTGTTGAACAGCTTCTATTAGACCATCAGACTGTTGAACAGCTTCTATTACCATCAGACTGTTGAACAGCTTCTATTACCATCAGACTGTTGAACAGCTTCTATTACCATCAGACTGTTGAACAGCTTCTATTACCATCAGACTGTTGAACAGCTTCTATTACCATCAGACTGTTGAACAGCTTCTATTACCATCAGACTGTTGAACAGCTTCTATTACCATCAGACTGTTGAACAGCTTCTATTACCATCAGACTGTTGAACAGCTTCTATTACCATCAGACTGTTGAACAGCTTCTATTACCATCAGACTGTTGAACAGCTTCTATTAAGACCATCAGACTGTTGAACAGCTTCTATTACCATCAGACTGTTGAACAGCTTCTATTACCATCAGACTGTTGAACAGCTTCTATTACCATCAGACTGTTGAACAGCTTCTATTACCAGACCATCAGACTGTTGAACAGCTTCTATTAGACCATCAGACTGTTGAACAGCTTCTATTACCATCAGACTGTTGAACAGCTTCTATTACCATCAGACTGTTGAACAGCTTCTATTACCATCAGACTGTTGAACAGCTTCTATTACCATCAGACTGTTGAACAGCTTCTATTACCATCAGACTGTTGAACAGCTTCTATTACCATCAGACTGTTGAACAGCTTCTATTAGACCATCAGACTGTTGAACAGCTTCTATTACCATCAGACTGTTGAACAGCTTCTATTACCATCAGACTGTTGAACAGCTTCTATTACCAACCATCAGACTGTTGAACAGCTTCTATTACCGACCATCAGACTGTTGAACAGCTTCTATTACCATCAGACTGTTGAACAGCTTCTATTACCATCAGACTGTTGAACAGCTTCTATTACCATCAGACTGTTGAACAGCTTCTATTACCATCAGACTGTTGAACAGCTTCTATTACCATCAGACTGTTGGAACAGCTTCTATTACCATCAGACTGTTGAACAGCTTCTATTACCATCAGACTGTTGAACAGCTTCTATTACCATCAGACTGTTGAACAGCTTCTATTACCATCAGACTGTTGAACAGCTTCTATTACCACCATCAGACTGTTGAACAGCTTCTATTACCATCAGACTGTTGAACAGCTTCTATTACCATCAGACTGTTGAACAGCTTCTATTACCATCAGACTGTTGAACAGCTTCTATTACCATCAGACTGTTGAACAGCTTCTATTCAGACCATCAGACTGTTGAACAGCTTCTATTACCATCAGACTGTTGAACAGCTTCTATTACCATCAGACTGTTGAACAGCTTCTATTACCATCAGACTGTTGAACAGCTTCTATTACCATCAGACTGTTGAACAGCTTCTATTACCATCAGACTGTTGAACAGCTTCTATTACCATCAGACTGTTGAACAGCTTCTATTAGACCATCAGACTGTTGAACAGCTTCTATTACCATCAGACTGTTGAACAGCTTCTATTACCATCAGACTGTTGAACAGCTTCTATTACCATCAGACTGTTGAACAGCTTCTATTCAGACCATCAGACTGTTGAACAGCTTCTATTACCATCAGACTGTTGAACAGCTTCTATTACCATCAGACTGTTGAACAGCTTCTATTACCATCAGACTGTTGAACAGCTTCTATTACCATCAGACTGTTGAACAGCTTCTATTCAGACCATCAGACTGTTGAACAGCTTCTATTAGACCATCAGACTGTTGAACAGCTTCTATTCAGACCATCAGACTGTTGAACAGCTTCTATTACCAGACCATCAGACTGTTGAACAGCTTCTATTACCATCAGACTGTTGAACAGCTTCTATTACCATCAGACTGTTGAACAGCTTCTATTACCATCAGACTGTTGAACAGCTTCTATTAACCATCAGACTGTTGAACAGCTTCTATTACCATCAGACTGTTGAACAGCTTCTATTACCATCAGACTGTTGAACAGCTTCTATTACCATCAGACTGTTGAACAGCTTCTATTACCATCAGACTGTTGAACAGCTTCTATTACCATCAGACTGTTGAACAGCTTCTATTACCATCAGACTGTTGAACAGCTTCTATAACCATCAGACTGTTGAACAGCTTCTATTACCATCAGACTGTTGAACAGCTTCTATTACCATCAGACTGTTGAACAGCTTCTATTACCATCAGACTGTTGAACAGCTTCTATTACCATCAGACTGTTGAACAGCTTCTATTACCAACCATCAGACTGTTGAACAGCTTCTATTACCAGACCATCAGACTGTTGAACAGCTTCTATTACCATCAGACTGTTGAACAGCTTCTATTACCATCAGACTGTTGAACAGCTTCTATTACCATCAGACTGTTGAACAGCTTCTATTACCATCAGACTGTTGAACAGCTTCTATTACCATCAGACTGTTGAACAGCTTCTATTACCATCAGACTGTTGAACAGCTTCTATTCCAGACCATCAGACTGTTGAACAGCTTCTATTACCATCAGACTGTTGAACAGCTTCTATTACCATCAGACTGTTGAACAGCTTCTATTACCATCAGACTGTTGAACAGCTTCTATTACCACCATCAGACTGTTGAACAGCTTCTATTACCAGACCATCAGACTGTTGAACAGCTTCTATTACCATCAGACTGTTGAACAGCTTCTATTACCATCAGACTGTTGAACAGCTTCTATTACAGACCATCAGACTGTTGAACAGCTTCTATTACCATCAGACTGTTGAACAGCTTCTATTCAGACCATCAGACTGTTGAACAGCTTCTATTACCATCAGACTGTTGAACAGCTTCTATTAC
The DNA here is from genome assembly GCF_905237065.1 of Salmo salar. Taxonomy (NCBI): domain Eukaryota; kingdom Metazoa; phylum Chordata; class Actinopteri; order Salmoniformes; family Salmonidae; genus Salmo; species Salmo salar. The sequence goes on along the minus strand of NC_059445.1, from coordinate 82,083,885 downwards.
CATCAGACTGTTGAACAGCTTCTATTACCATCAGACTGTTGAACAGCTTCTATTACCATCAGACTGTTGAACAGCTTCTATTACCATCAGACTGTTGAACAGCTTCTATTAACCATCAGACTGTTGAACAGCTTCTATTACCATCAGACTGTTGAACAGCTTCTATTACCATCAGACTGTTGAACAGCTTCTATTACCAGACCATCAGACTGTTGAACAGCTTCTATTACCATCAGACTGTTGAACAGCTTCTATTACCATCAGACTGTTGAACAGCTTCTATTACCATCAGACTGTTGAACAGCTTCTATTACCATCAGACTGTTGAACAGCTTCTATTCAGACCATCAGACTGTTGAACAGCTTCTATTACCATCAGACTGTTGAACAGCTTCTATTACCATCAGACTGTTGAACAGCTTCTATTGACCATCAGACTGTTGAACAGCTTCTATTAGACCATCAGACTGTTGAACAGCTTCTATTAACCATCAGACTGTTGAACAGCTTCTATTACCATCAGACTGTTGAACAGCTTCTATTCAGACCATCAGACTGTTGAACAGCTTCTATTACCATCAGACTGTTGAACAGCTTCTATTCAGACCATCAGACTGTTGAACAGCTTCTATTACCATCAGACTGTTGAACAGCTTCTATTACCATCAGACTGTTGAACAGCTTCTATTAGACCATCAGACTGTTGAACAGCTTCTATTACCATCAGACTGTTGAACAGCTTCTATTAGACCATCAGACTGTTGAACAGCTTCTATTACCATCAGACTGTTGAACAGCTTCTATTACCATCAGACTGTTGAACAGCTTCTATTACCATCAGACTGTTGAACAGCTTCTATTACCATCAGACTGTTGAACAGCTTCTATTAGACCATCAGACTGTTGAACAGCTTCTATTACCATCAGACTGTTGAACAGCTTCTATTACCATCAGACTGTTGAACAGCTTCTATTACCAAACCATCAGACTGTTGAACAGCTTCTATTACCATCAGACTGTTGAACAGCTTCTATTACCAGACCATCAGACTGTTGAACAGCTTCTATTACCATCAGACTGTTGAATAGCTTCTATTACCATCAGACTGTTGAACAGCTTCTATTCAGACCATCAGACTGTTGAACAGCTTCTATTACCATCAGACTGTTGAACAGCTTCTATTACCATCAGACTGTTGAACAGCTTCTATTACCATCAGACTGTTGAACAGCTTCTATTCAGACCATCAGACTGTTGAACAGCTTCTATTACCATCAGACTGTTGAACAGCTTCTATTACCATCAGACTGTTGAACAGCTTCTATTACCATCAGACTGTTGAACAGCTTCTATTACCATCAGACTGTTGAACAGCTTCTATTACCATCAGACTGTTGAACAGCTTCTATTGACCATCAGACTGTTGAACAGCTTCTATTACCATCAGACTGTTGAACAGCTTCTATTACCATCAGACTGTTGAACAGCTTCTATTACCATCAGACTGTTGAACAGCTTCTATTACCATCAGACTGTTGAACAGCTTCTATTAGCAGACCATCAGACTGTTGAACAGCTTCTATTACCATCAGACTGTTGAACGGCTTCTATTACCATCAGACTGTTGAACAGCTTCTATTACCATCAGACTGTTGAACAGCTTCTATTACCATCAGACTGTTGAACAGCTTCTATTACCATCAGACTGTTGAACAGCTTCTATTACCATCAGACTGTTGAACAGCTTCTATTCGACCATCAGACTGTTGAACAGCTTCTATTACCATCAGACTGTTGAACAGCTTCTATTACCATCAGACTGTTGAACAGCTTCTATTACCATCAGACTGTTGAACAGCTTCTATTACCACCATCAGACTGTTGAACAGCTTCTATTACCATCAGACTGTTGAACAGCTTCTATTACCATCAGACTGTTGAACAGCTTCTATTACCATCAGACTGTTGAACAGCTTCTATTACCATCAGACTGTTGAACAGCTTCTATTACCATCAGACTGTTGAACAGCTTCTATTACCATCAGACTGTTGAACAGCTTCTATTACCATCAGACTGTTGAACAGCTTCTATTCAGACCATCAGACTGTTGAACAGCTTCTATTACCATCAGACTGTTGAACAGCTTCTATTACCATCAGACTGTTGAACAGCTTCTATTACCATCAGACTGTTGAACAGCTTCTATTACCATCAGACTGTTGAACAGCTTCTATTACCATCAGACTGTTGAACAGCTTCTATTACCATCAGACTGTTGAACAGCTTCTATTCGACCATCAGACTGTTGAACAGCTTCTATTACCATCAGACTGTTGAACAGCTTCTATTACCATCAGACTGTTGAACAGCTTCTATTACCATCAGACTGTTGAACAGCTTCTATTACCATCAGACTGTTGAACAGCTTCTATTACCATCAGACTGTTGAACAGCTTCTATTCCAGACCATCAGACTGTTGAACAGCTTCTATTACCATCAGACTGTTGAACAGCTTCTATACCGACCATCAGACTGTTGAACAGCTTCTATTCAGACCATCAGACTGTTGAACAGCTTCTATTACCATCAGACTGTTGAACAGCTTCTATTACCATCAGACTGTTGAACAGCTTCTATTACCATCAGACTGTTGAACAGCTTCTATTACAGACCATCAGACTGTTGAACAGCTTCTATTACCGACCATCAGACTGTTGAACAGCTTCTATTACCATCAGACTGTTGAACAGCTTCTATTAGACCATCAGACTGTTGAACAGCTTCTATTACCATCAGACTGTTGAACAGCTTCTATTAAACCATCAGACTGTTAAACAGCTTCTATTCACCATCAGACTGTTGAACAGCTTCTATTAACCATCAGACTGTTGAACAGCTTCTATTACCATCAGACTGTTGAACAGCTTCTATTACCATCAGACTGTTGAACAGCTTCTATTAAGACCATCAGACTGTTGAACAGCTTCTATTAGACCATCAGACTGTTGAACAGCTTCTATTACCATCAGACTGTTGAACAGCTTCTATTACCATCAGACTGTTGAACAGCTTCTATTACCATCAGACTGTTGAACAGCTTCTATTAAGACCATCAGACTGTTGAACAGCTTCTATTACCATCAGACTGTTGAACAGCTTCTATTAGACCATCAGACTGTTGAACAGCTTCTATTACCGTCAGACTGTTGAACAGCTTCTATTACACCATCAGACTGTTGAACAGCTTCTATTACCATCAGACTGTTGAACAGCTTCTATTCAGACCATCAGACTGTTGAACAGCTTCTATTCAGACCATCAGACTGTTGAACAGCTTCTATTACCATCAGACTGTTGAACAGCTTCTATTACCATCAGACTGTTGAACAGCTTCTATTACCATCAGACTGTTGAACAGCTTCTATTACGACCATCAGACTGTTGAACAGCTTCTATTCAGACCATCAGACTGTTGAACAGCTTCTATTACCATCAGACTGTTGAACAGCTTCTATTACCATCAGACTGTTGAACAGCTTCTATTACCATCAGACTGTTGAACAGCTTCTATTACCATCAGACTGTTGAACAACTTCTATTACCACCAGACTGTTGAACAGCTTCTATTACCACCAGACTGTTGAACAGCTTCTATTACCACCAGACTGTTGAACAGCTTCTATCACCACCAGACTGTTGAAAAGCTTCTATTACCAGACCATCAGACTGTTGAACAACTTCTATTACCGACCATCAGACTGTTGAACAGCTTCTATTACCATCAGACTGTTGAACAGCTTCTATTACCATCAGACTGTTGAACAGCTTCTATTACCATCAGACTGTTGAACAGCTTCTATTACCATCAGACTGTTGAACAGCTTCTATTACCATCAGACTGTTGAACAGCTTCTATTCAGACCATCAGACTGTTGAAAAGCTTCTATTACCGACCATAAGACTGTTGAACAGCTTCTATTCCGACCATCAGACTGTTGAACAGCTTCTATTCCGACCATCAGACTGTTGAACAGCTTCTATTACCATCAGACTGTTGAACAGCTTCTATTACCATCAGACTGTTGAACAGCTTCGATTACCATCAGACTGTTGAACAGCTTCTATTACCATCTGACTGTTGAACAGCTTCTATTACCATCAGACTGTTGAACAGCTTCTATTACCATCAGACTGTTAAACAGCTTCTATTACCACATCAGACTGTTGAACAGCTTCTATTAACCATCAGACTGTTGAAAAGATTATATTCCAGACCATAAGACTGTTGAACAGCTTCTATTACCAGCATCAGACTGTTGAACAGCTTCTATTACCGACTATCAGACTGTTGAACAGCTTCTATTACCATCAGACTGTTGAACAGCTTCTATTACCAACCGTCAGACTGTTGAACAGCTTCTATTACCATCAGACTGTTGAACAGCTTCTATTACAGACCATCAGACTGTTGAACAGCTTCTATTCACACCATCAGACTGTTGAACAGCTTCTATTACAGACCATCAGACTGTTGAACAGCTTCTATTACCAGACCATCAGACTGTTGAACAGCTTCTATTACCATCAGATTGTTGAACAGCTTCTATTACCATCACACTGTTGAACAGCTTCTATTACCATCAGACTGTTGAACAGCTTCTATTACCATCAGACTGTTGAACAGCTTCTATTACCATCAGACTGTTGAACAGCTTCTATTACCATCAGACTGTTGAACAGCTTCGATTACCAACCATCAGACTGTTGAACAGCTTCGATTACGACCATCAGACTGTTGAACAGCTTCTATTACCATCAGACTGTTGAACAGCTTCTATTACCAGACCATCAGACTTTTGAACAGCTTCTATTAAAGACCATCAGACTGTTGAACAGCTTCTATTACCACACAATCAGACTGTTGAACAGCTTCTATTACCAGACCATCAGACTGTTGAACAGCTTCTATTACCAGAACATCAGACTGTTGAACAGCTTCTATTCCAGACCATCAGACTGTTGAACAGCTTCTATTACCATCAGACTGTTGAACAGCTTCTATTACCATCAGACTGTTGAACAGATTTTATTACCATCAGACTGTTGAAAAGCTTCTATTACCAGACCATCAGACTGTTGAACAGCTTCTATAATACCATCAGACTGTTGAACAGCTTCTATTACCATCAGACTGTTGAACAGCTTCTATTACCAGACCATCAGACTGTTGAACAGCTTCTATTACCAGACCATCAGAATGTTGAACAGCTTCTATTACGATCATCAGACTGTTGAACAGCTTCTATTACCAGACCATCAGACTGTTGAACAGCTTCTATTACCATCAGACTGTTGAACAGCTTCTATTACCAGACCATCAGACTGTTAAACAGCTTCTATTACCAACCATCAGACTGTTGAACAGCTTCTATTACCATCAGACTGTTGAACAGCTTCTATTACCATCAGACTGTTGAACAGCTTATATTACCATCAGACTGTTGAACAGCTTCTATTACCAGACCATCAGACTGTTGAACAGCTTCTATTACCATCAGACTGTTGAACAGCTTCTATTACAACCATCAGACTGTTGAACAGCTTCTATTACCATCAGACTGTTGAACAGCTTCTATTACCATCAGACTGTTGAACAGCTTCTATTACCAGACCATCAGACTGTTGAACAGCTTCTATTACAATCAGACTGTTGAACAGCTTCTATTACACCATCAGACTGTTGAACAGCTTCTATTACCGTCAGACTGTTGAACAGCTTCTATTCCGGACCGTCAGACTGTTGAACAGCTTCTATTACCATCAGACTGTTGAACAGCTTCTATTACCAGACCATCAGACTGTTGAACAGCTTCTATTACCAGACCATCAGACTGTTGAACAGCTTCTATTACCATCAGACTGTTGAACAGCTTCTATTACCATCAGACTGTTGAACAGCTTCTATTACCATCAGACTGTTGAAAAGCTTCTATTACCGACCATCAGACTGTTGAACAGCTTCTATTACCGACCATCAGACTGTTGAACAGCTTCTATTACCATCAGACTGTTGAACAGCTTCTATTACCATCAGACTGTTGAACAGCTTCTATTACCATCAGACTGTTGAACAGCTTCTATTACCATCAGACTGTTGAACAGCTTCTATTACCATCAGACTGTTGAACAGCTTCTATTACCATCAGACTGTTGAACAGCTTCTATTACCATCAGACTGTTAAACAGCTTCTATTACCGACATCAGACTGTTGAACAGCTTCTATTACCAGACCGTCAGACTGTTGAAAAGATTATATTACCAGACCATAAGACTGTTGAACAGCTTCTATTACCATCAGACTGTTGAACAGCTTCTATTACCAGACTATCAGACTGTTGAACAGCTTCTATTACCATCAGACTGTTGAACAGCTTCTATTACCAGACCATCAGACTGTTGAACAGCTTCTATTACACACCATCAGACTGTTGAACAGCTTCTATTACCGACCATCAGACTGTTGAACAGCTTCTATTGACCATCAGACTGTTGAACAGCTTCTATTACCATCAGATTGTTGAACAGCTTCTATTACCATCAGACTGTTGAACAGCTTCTATTACCATCAGACTGTTGAACAGCTTCTATTACCATCAGACTGTTGAACAGCTTCTATTACCAGACCATCAGACTGTTGAACAGCTTCTATTACCATCAGACTGTTGAACAGCTTCTATTACCAGACCATCAGACTGTTGAACAGCTTCTATTACCAACAGACTGTTGAAAAGCTACTATTACCAGACCATCAGACTGTTGAACAGCTTCTATTACCATCAGACTGTTGAACAGCTTCTATTACAGCACCATCAGACTGTTGAACAGCTTCTATTACCAGACCATCAGACTGTTGAACAGCTTCTATTACCATCAGACTGTTGAACAGCTTCTATTACCATCAGACTGTTGAACAGCTTCTATTACCATCAGACTGTTGAACAGTTCTATTACCATCAGACTGTTGAACAGCTTCTATTACCATCAGACTGTTAAACAGCTTCTATTGACATCAGACTGTTGAACAGCTTCGATTACCAGACCATCAGACTGTTGAACAGCTTCGATTAGACCATCAGACTGTTGAACAGCTTCTATTACCATCAGACTGTTGAACAGCTTCTATTACCAGACCATCAGACTTTTGAACAGCTTCTATTACAAGACCATCAGACTGTTGAACAGCTTCTTTACCCACAATCAGACTGTTGAACAGCTTCTATTACCAGACCATCAGACTGTTGAACAGCTTCTATTACCAGAACATCAGACTGTTGAACAGCTTCTATTACCAGACCATCAGACTGTTGAACAGCTTCTATTACCATCAGACTGTTGAACAGCTTCTATTACCATCAGACTGTTGAACAGATTTTATTACCATCAGACTGTTGAAAAGCTTCTATTACCAGACCATCAGACTGTTGAACAGCTTCTATAACCAGACCATCAGACTGTTGAACAGCTTCTATTACCATCAGACTGTTGAACAGCTTCTATTACCAGACCATCAGACTGTTAAACAGCTTCTATTACCAGACCATCAGAATGTTGAACAGCTTCTATTACCAGATCTCAGACTGTTGAACAGCTTCTATTACCAGACCATCAGACTGTTGAACAGCTTCTATTACCATCAGACTGTTGAACAGCTTCTATTACCAGACCATCAGACTGTTAACAGCTTCTATTACCAGACCATCAGACTGTTGAACAGCTTCTATTACCATCAGACTGTTGAACAGCTTCTATTACCAGACCATCAGACTGTTGAACAGCTTCTATTACCATCAGACTGTTGAACAGCTTCTATTACCATCAGACTGTTGAACAGCTTATATTACCAGACCATCAGACTGTTGAACAGCTTCTATTACAATCAGACTGTTGAACAGCTTCTATTACCAGACCATCAGACTGTTGAACAGCTTCTATTACCGTCAGACTGTTGAACAGCTTCTATTACCAGACCGTCAGACTGTTGAACAGCTTCTATTACCATCAGACTGTTGAACAGCTTCTATTACCAGACCATCAGACTGTTGAACAGCTTCTATTACCAGACCATCAGACTGTTGAACAGCTTCTATTACCATCAGATTGTTGAACAGCTTCTATTACCATCAGACTGTTGAACAGCTTTTATTACCATCAGACTGTTGAAAAGCTTCTATTACCAGACCATCAGACTGTTGAACAGCTTCTATTACCAGACCATCAGACTGTTGAACAGCTTCTATTACCATCAGACTGTTGAACAGCTTCTATTACCATCAGACTGTTGAATAGCTTCTATTACCATCAGACTGTTGAACAGCTTCTATTACCATCAGACTGTTGAACAGTTTCTATTACCATCTGACTGTTGAACAGCTTCTATTACCATCAGACTGTTGAACAGCTTCTATTACCATCAGACTGTTAAACAGCTTCTATTACCAGACATTCAGACTGTTGAACAGCTTCTATTACCAGACCGTCAGACTGTTGAAAAGATTATATTACCAGACCATAAGACTGTTGAACAGCTTCTATTACCAGACATTCAGACTGTTGAACAGCTTCTATTACCAGACTATCAGACTGTTGAACAGCTTCTATTACCATCAGACTATTGAACAGCTTCTATTACCAGACCGTCAGACTGTTGAACAGCTTATATTACCAGACCATCAGACTGTTGAACAGCTTCTATTATCACACCATCAGACTGTTGAACAGCTTCTATTACCAGACCATCAGACTGTTGAACAGCTTCTATTACCAGACATTCAGACTGTTGAACAGCTTCTATTACCAGACCATCAGACTGTTGAAAAGCTTCTATTACCAGACCATAAGACTGTTAAACAGCTTCTATTACCAGACCATCAGACTGTTGAACAGCTTCTATTACCATCAGACTGTTGAACAGCTTCTATTACCATCAGACTGTTGAACAGCTTCTATTACCATCAGATTGTTGAACAGCTTCTATTACCATCAGACTGTTAAACAGATTTTATTACCATCAGACTGTTGAAAAGCTTCTATTCCAGACCATCAGACGGTTGAACAGCTTCTATTAAGACCATCAGACTGTTGAACAGCTTCTATTACCATCAGACTGTTGAACAGCTTCTATTACCAGACCATCAGACTGTTAAACACCTTCTATTACCAGACCATCAGACTGTTGAACAGCTTCTATTACCAGATCATCAGACTGTTGAACAGCTTCTATTACCAGACCATCAGACTGTTGAACAGCTTCTATTACCATCAGACTGTTGAACAGCTTCTATTACCAGACCATCAGACTGTTAACAGCTTCTATTACCAGACCATCAGACTGTTGAACAGCTTCTATTACCATCAGACTGTTGAACAGCTTCTATTACCATCAGACTGTTGAACAGCTTCTATTACCATCAGACTGTTGAACAGCTTCTATTACCAGACCATCAGACTCTTGAACAGCTTCTATTACCACCAGACTGTTGAACAGCTTCTATTACCAGACCATCAGACTGTTGAACAGCTTCTATTACCATCAGACTGTTGAACAGCTTCTATTACCATCAGACTGTTGAACAGCTTCTATTACCAGACCATCAGACTGTTGAACAGCTTCTATTACAATCAGACTGTTGAACAGCTTCTATTACCAGACCATCAGACTGTTGAACAGCTTCTATTACCGATCAGACTGTTGAACAGCTTCTATTACCAGACCGTCAGACTGTTGAACAGCTTCTATTACCATCAGACTGTTGAACAGCTTCTATTACCAGACCATCAGACTGTTGAACAGCTTCTATTACCAGACCATCAGACTGTTGAACAGCTTCTATTACCATCAGACTGTTGAACAGCTTCTATTACCATCAGACTGTTGAACAGCTTTTATTACCATCAGACTGTTGAAAAGCTTCTATTACCAGACCATCAGACTGTTGAACAGCTTCTATTACCATCAGACTGTTGAACAGCTTCTATTAACATCAGACTGTTGAATAGCTTCTATTACCATCAGACTGTTGAACAGCTTCTATTACCATCAGACTGTTGAACAGCTTTCTATTACCATCAGACTGTTGAACAGCTTCTATTACCATCAGACTGTTGAACAGCTTCTATTACCATCAGACTGTTAAACAGCTTCTATTACCAGACATTCAGACTGTTGAACAGCTTCTATTACCGACCATCAGACTGTTGAACAGCTTCTATTACCAGACCATCAGACTTTTGAACAGCTTCTATTACCATCAGACTGTTGAACAGCTTCTATTAACATCAGACTGTTGAATAGCTTCTATTACCATCAGACTGTTGAACAGCTTCGATTACCATCAGACTGTTGAACAGCTTCTATTACCATCAGACTGTTGAACAGCTTCTATTACCATCAGACTGTTGAACAGCTTCTATTACCATCAGACTGTTAAACAGCTTCTATTACCACATCAGACTGTTGAACAGCTTCTATTACCAGACCATCAGACTGTTGAAAAGCTTCTATTACCAGACCATCAGACTGTTGAACAGCTTCTATTACCAGACCATCAGACTGTTGAACAGCTTCTATTACCATCAGACTGTTGAACAGCTTCTATTAACATCAGACTGTTGAATAGCTTCTATTACCATCAGACTGTTGAACAGCTTCTATTACCATCAGACTGTTGAACAGCTTCTATTACCATCAGACTGTTGAACAGCTTCTATTACCATCAGACTGTTGAACAGCTTCTATTACCATCAGACTGTTGAACAGCTTCTATTACCAGACCGTCAGACTGTTGAACAGCTTCTATTACCAGACCATCAGACTGTTGAAAAGCTTCTATTACCAGACCATAAGACTGTTAAACAGCTTCTATTACCAGACCATCAGACTGTTGAACAGCTTCTATTACCATCAGACTGTTGAACAGCTTCTATTACCATCAGACTGTTGAACAGCTTCTATTACCATCAGATTGTTGAACAGCTTCTATTACCATCAGACTGTTGAACAGATTTTATTACCATCAGACTGTTGAAAAGCTTCTATTACCAGACCATCAGACGGTTGAACAGCTTCTATTACCAGACCATCAGACTGTTGAACAGCTTCTATTACCATCAGACTGTTGAACAGCTTCTATTACCAGACCATCAGACTGTTAAACACCTTCTATTACCAGACCATCAGACTGTTAAACAGCTTCTATTACCAGATCATCAGACTGTTGAACAGCTTCTATTACCAGACCATCAGACTGTTGAACAGCTTCTATTACCATCAGACTGTTGAACAGCTTCTATTACCAGACCATCAGACTGTTGAACAGCTTCTATTACCATCAGACTGTTGAACAGCTTCTATTACCATCAGACTGTTGAACAGCTTATATTACCATCAGACTGTTGAACAGCTTCTATTACCAGACCATCAGACTGTTGAACAGCTTCTATTACCATCAGACTGTTGAACAGCTTCTATTACCAGACCATCAGACTGTTGAACAGCTTCTATTACCATCAGACTGTTGAACAGTTTCTATTACCATCAGACTGTTGAACAGCTTCTATTACCAGACCATCAGACTGTTGAACAGCTTCTATTACAATCAGACTGTTGAACAGCTTCTATTACCAGACCATCAGACTGTTGAACAGCTTCTATTACCGTCAGACTGTTGAACAGCTTCTATTAACATCAGACTGTTGAATAGCTTCTATTACCATCAGACTGTTGAACAGCTTCTATTACCATCAGACTGTTGAACAGTTTCTATTACCATCTGACTGTTGAACAGCTTCTATTACAATCAGACTGTTGAACAGCTTCTATTACCATCAGACTGTTAAACAGCTTCTATTACCAGAATCAGACTGTTGAACAGCTTCTATTACCAGACCATCAGACTGTTGAAAAGCTTCTATTACCAGACCATAAGACTGTTGAACAGCTTCTATTACCAGACCATCAGACTTTTGAACAGCTTCTATTACCATCAGACTGTTGAACAGCTTCTATTAACATCAGACTGTTGAATAGCTTCTATTACCATCAGACTGTTGAACAGCTTCGATTACCATCAGACTGTTGAACAGTTCTATTACCATCAGACTGTTGAACAGCTTCTATTACCATCAGACTGTTGAACAGCTTCTATTACCATCAGACTGTTGAACAGCTTCTATTACCAGACATTCAGACTGTTGAACAGCTTCTATTACCAGACCATCAGACTGTTGAAACAGCTTCTATTACCAGACCATAAGACTGTTGAACAGCTTCTATTACCAGACCATCAGACTGTTGAACAGCTTCTATTACCATCAGACTGTTGAACAGCTTCTATTAACATCAGACTGTTGAATAGCTTCTATTACCATCAGACTGTTGAACAGCTTCGATTACCATCAGACTGTTGAACAGCTTCTATTACCATCAGACTGTTGAACAGCTTCTATTACCATCAGACTGTTGAACAGCTTCTATTACCATCAGACTGTTAAACAGCTTCTATTACCAGACATTCAGACTGTTGAACAGCTTCTATTACCAGACCATCAGACTGTTGAAAAGATTATATTACCAGACCATCAGACTGATGAACAGCTTCAATTACCAGACATTCAGACTGTTGAACAGCTTCTATTACAAGACCATCAGACTGTTGAACAGCTTCTATTACCTTCAGACTGTTGAACAGCTTCTGTTAACAGACCATCAGACTATTGAACAGCTTCTATTACCAGACCATCAGACTGATGAACAGCTTCAATTACCAGACATTCAGACTATTGAACAGCTTCTATTACCACCAGACTGTTGAACAGCTTCTATTACCAGACCATCAGACTATTGAACAGCTTCTATTACCAGACCATCAGACTGTTGAACAGCTTCTATTACCATCAGATTGTTGAACAGCTTCTATTACCATCAGACTGTTGAACAGCTTTTATTACCATCAGACTGTTGAAAAGCTTCTATTACCAGACCGTCAGACTGTTGAACAGCTTCTATTACCATCAGACTGTTGAACAGCTTTTATTACCATCAGACTGTTGAAAAGCTTCTATTACCAGACCGTCAGACTGTTGAACAGCTTCTATTACCACACCATCAGACTATTGAACAGCTTCTATTACCACACCATCAGACTGTTGAACAGCTTCAATTACCATCAGATTGTTGAACAGCTTCTATTACCATCAGACTGTTGAACAGCTTTTATTACCATCAGACTGTTGAAAAGCTTCTATTACCAGACCATCAGACTGTTGAACAGCTTCTATTACCAGACCATCAGACTGTTGAACAGCTTCTATTACCATCAGACTGTTGAACAGCTTCTATTAACATCAGACTGTTGAACAGCTTCTATTACCATCAGACTGTTGAACAGCTTCTATTACCATCTGACTGTTGAACAGCTTCTATTACCATCAGACTGTTGAACAGCTTCTATTACCATCAGACTGTTAAACAGCTTCTATTACCATCAGACTGTTAAACAGCTTCGATTACCAGACCATCAGACTGTTGAACAGCTTCGATTACCAGACCATCAGACTGTTGAACAGCTTCTATTACCATCAGACTGTTGAAAAGATTATATTACCAGACGATCAGACTGTTGAACAGCTTCTATTACCAGACATTCAGACTGTTGAACAGCTTCTATTACCAGACCGTCAGACTGTTGAACAGCTTCTATTACCATCAGACTGTTGAAAAGATTATATTACCAGACCATCAGACTGTTGAACAGCTTCTATTACCAGACATTCAGACTGTTGAACAGCTTCTATTACCAGACCATCAGACTGTTGAACAGCTTCTATTACCATCAGACTATTGAACAGCTTCTATTACCAGACCGTCAGACTGTTGAACAGCTTCTATTACCACACCATCAGACTATTGAACAGCTTCTATTACCACACCATCAGACTGTTGAACAGCTTCTATTACCAGACCATCAGACTGTTGAACAGCGTCTATTACCAGACCATCAGACTGTTGAACAGCATCTATTACCAGACCATCAGACTGTTGATCAGCTTCTATTACCAGACCATCAGACTGTTGAACAGCTTCTATTTCCAGACCATCAGATTGTTGAACAGCTTCAATTACCAGACAGTCAGACTGTTGAACAGCTTCTATTACCAGACCGTCAGACTGTTGATCAGCTTCTATTACCAGACCGTCAGACTGTTGAACAGCTTCTATTACAATCAGACTGTTGAACAGCTTCTATTACCATCAGACTATTGAACAGCTTCTATTACCAGACCATCAGACTGTTGAACAGCTTCTATTACCATCAGATTGTTGAACAGCTTCTATTACCATCAGACTGTTGAACAGCTTCTATTACCATCAGACTGTTAAACAGCTTTGATTACCAGACCATCAGACTGTTGAACAGCTTCTATTACAAGACCATCAGACTGTTGAACAGCTTCTATTACCATCAGACTGTTGAAAAGATTATATTACCAGACCATCAGACTGTTGAACAGCTTCTATTACCAGACATTCAGACTGTTGAACAGCTTCTATTACCAGACCATCAGACTGTTGAACAGCTTCTATTACCATCAGACTGTTGAAAAGATTATATTACCAGACCATCAGACTGTTGAACAGCTTCTATTACCAGACATGCAGACTTTTGAACAGCTTCTATTACCAGACCATCAGACTGTTGAACAGATTCAATTACCATCAGACTGTTGAACAGATTCTATTACCATCAGACTGGTGAACAGCTTCTATTAACATCAGACTGTTGAATAGCTTCTATTACTCTCAGACTGATGAACAGCTTCTATTACCATCAGACTGTTGTACAGTTTCTATTACCATCAGACTGTTGAACAGCTTCTATTACCAGACCATCAGACTGTTGAACAACTTCTATTACCATCAGACTGTTGAACAGCTTCTATTACCATCAGACTGTTGAACAGCTTCTATTACCATCAGACTGTTGAACAGCTTTTATTACCATCAGACTGTTGAACAGCTTCTATCACCAGACCATCAGACTGTTGAACAGCTTCTATTAACATCAGACTGTTGAATAGCTTCTATTACCATCAGACTGTTGAACAGCTTCAAATACCAGACATTCAGACTGTTGAACAGCTTGTCACGTCCTGGCCAGTATAAGGGTTAATTATTAATGTAGTTTGGTCAGGACGTGGCAGAGGGTGTTTGTTTTATGTGGCTCGGGGTGGTGTTTTTCTAAAAAGGGCATTTGATTTAGTATTCCGGGGTTTTTGGGCACTGTTCCTTGTCTACGTATTTCTATGTTGATCTAGTTGGTTGTATGTCTATGTTTGGTTAATTTGGGTGGACTTCCAATTGAAGGCAGCTGTGTGGTGTTGCCTTTGATTGGAAGTCCTATATTAGTTGGGTGTGTTTGTCTGTGTATTGGTGGGAGATTGTTTCTTGTCTAGCATGTATGAGCCAGAGAAGACTGTCAGTATATCTTGAGTTCGTTTTGTTGTTTTTGTGTTCATTTTGATTTAATAAATGTTCAAAATGAACAAACACAGTCCTCCTGCATTTTGGTCCTCCTTCACCGACGATAACCGTGACACAGCTTCTATTACCAGACCATCAGGCTGTTGAACAGCTTCTATTACCTTCAGACTGTTGAACAGCTTCTGTTACCAGACCATCAGACTATTGAACAGCTTCAATTACCAGACCATCAGACTATTGAACAGCTTCTATTTCCAGACCGTCAGACTTTTGAACAGCTTCTATTACCAGACCATCAGACTGTTGAACAGCTTCTATTACCAGACCATCAGACTGTTGAACAGCTTCTATTACCATCAAATTGTTGAACAGCTTCTATTACCATCAGACTGTTGAACAGCTTTTATTACCATCAGACTGTTGAAAAGCTTCTATTACCAGACCATCAGATTGTTGAACAGCTTCTATTACCAGACACTCAGACGGTTGACCAGCTTCTATTACCAGACCATCAGACTGTTGAACAGCTTCTATTAACATCAGACTGTTGAATAGCTTCTATTACCATCAGACTGTTGAACAGCTTCTATTACCATCAGACTGTTGTACAGTTTCTATTACCATCAGACTGTTGAACAGCTTCTATGACCAGACCATCAGACTGTTGAACAACTTCTATTACCATCAGACTGTTGAACAGCTTCTATTACCATCAGACTGTTGAACCATCTGCTATTACCATCAGACTGTTAAACAGCTTTGATTACCAGACCATCAGACTGTTAAACAGCTTTGATTACCAGACCATCAGACTGTTGAACAGCTTCTATTACCAGACCATCAGACTGTTGAACAGCTTCTATTACAAGACCATCAGACTGTTGAACAGCTTCTATTACCATCAGACTGTTGAAAAGATTATATTACCAGACCATCAGACTGTTGAACAGCTTCTATTACCAGACATTCAGACTGTTGAACAGCTTCTATTACCAGACCATCAGACTGTTGAACAGCTTCTATTACCATCAGACTGTTGAAAAGATTATATTACCAGACCATCAGACTGTTGAACAGCTTCTATTACCAGACATTCAGACTGTTGAACAGCTTCTATTACCAGACCATCAGACTGTTGAACAGCTTCTATTACCATCAGACTGTTGAAAAGATTATATTACCAGACCATCAGACTGTTGAACAGCTTCTATTACCAGACATGCAGACTTTTGAACAGCTTCTATTACCAGACCATCAGACTGTTGAACAGATTCAATTACCATCAGACTGTTGAACAGATTCTATTACCATCAGACTGGTGAACAGCTTCTATTAACATCAGACTGTTGAATAGCTTCTATTACTCTCAGACTGATGAACAGCTTCTATTACCATCAGACTGTTGAACAGCTTCTATTACCATCAGACTGTTGAACAGCTTCTATTACCAGACCATCAGACTGTTGAACAGCTTCTATTACCATCAGACTGTTGAACAGCTTCTATTACCATCAGACTGTTGAACAGCTTTTATTACCATCAGACTGTTGAACAGCTTCTATCACCAGACCATCAGACTGTTGAACAGCTTCTATTAACATCAGACTGTTGAATAGCTTCTATTACCATCAGACTGTTGAACAGCTTCTATTACCATCAGACTTTTGTACAGTTTATATTACCATCAGACTGTTGAACAGCTTCTATTACCATCAGACTGTTGAACAGCTTCTATTACCAGACCATCAGACTGTTGAACAACTTCTATTACCATCAGACTGTTGAACAGCTTCTATTACCATCAGACTGTTGAACAGCTTCTATTACCATCAGACTGTTAAACAGCTTTGATTACCATACCATCAGACTGTTGAACAGCTTCTATTACCAGACCAGCAGACTGTTGAACAGCTTCTATTACCATCAGACTGTTGAAAAGATTATATTACCAGACCATCAGACTGTTGAACAGCTTCTATTACCAGACATTCAGACTTTTGAACAGCTTCTATTACCAGACCATCAGACTGTTGAACAGCTTCTATTACCATCAGACTGTTGAAAAGATTATATTACCAGACCATCAGACTGTTGAACAACTTCTATTACCATCAGACTGTTGAACAGCTTCTATTACCATCAGACTGTTAAACAGCTTTGATTACCAGACCATCAGACTGTTGAACAGCTTCTATTACCAGACCATCAGACTGTTGAACAGCTTCTATTACCATCAGACTGTTGAAAAGATTATATTACCAGACCATCAGACTGTTGAACAGCTTCTATTACCAGACATTCAGACTGTTGAACAGCTTCTATTACCAGACCATCAGACTGTTGAACAGCTTCTATTACCATCAGACTGTTGAAAAGATTATATTACCAGACCATCAGACTGTTGAACAGCTTCTATTACCAGACATGCAGACTTTTGAACAGCTTCTATTACCAGACCATCAGACTGTTGAACAGCTTCTATTACCATCAGACTGTTGAACAGATTCTATTACCATCAGACTGTTGAACAGCTTCTATTAACATCAGACTGTTGACTAGCTTCTATTACTCTCAGACTGTTGAACAGCTTCTATTACCATCAGACTGTTGGACAGCTTCTATTACCAGACCATCAGACTGTTGAACAACTTCTATTACCATCAGACTGGTGAACAGCTTCTATTACCATCAGACTGTTGAACAGCTTCTATTACCATCAGACTGTTGAACAGATTCTATTACCATCAGACTGTTGAACAGCTTCTATTAACATCAGACTGTTGAATAGCTTCTATTACTCTCAGACTGTTGAACAGCTTCTATTACCATCAGACTGTTGAACAGCTTCTATTACCAGACCATCAGAATGTTGAACAACTTCTATTACCATCAGACTGTTGAACAGCTTCTATTACCATCAGACTGTTGAACAGCTTCTATTACCATCAGACTGTTAAACAGCTTTGATTACCATACCATCAGACTGTTGAACAGCTTCTATTACCAGACCAGCAGACTGTTGAACAGCTTCTATTACCATCAGACTGTTGAAAAGATTATATTACCAGACCATCAGACTGTTGAACAGCTTCTATTACCAGACATTCAGACTTTTGAACAGCTTCTATTACCAGACCATCAGACTGTTGAACAGCTTCTATTACCATCAGACTGTTGAAAAGATTATATTACCAGACCATCAGACTGTTGAACAGCTTCTATTACCAGACATGCAGACTTTTGAACAGCTTCTATTACCAGACCATCAGACTGTTGAACAGCTTCTACTACCAGACCATCAGACTGTTGATTAGCTTCTATTACCAGACCGTCAGACTGTTGAACAGCTTCTATTACCATCAGACTGTTGAACAGCTTCTATCACCAGACAATCAGACTGTTGAACAGCTTCTATTACCAGACCATCAGACTGTTGAACAGCTTCTATTACCAGACCATCAGACTGTTGAAGAGATTCTATTACCATCAGACTGTTGAACAGATTCTATTACCATCAGACTGTTGAACAGCTTCTATTAACATCAGACTGTTGAATAGCTTCTATTACTCTCAGACTGTTGAACAGCTTCTATTACCATCAGACTGTTGTACAGTTTTTATTACCATCAGACTGCTGAACAGCTTCTATTACCATCAGACTGTTGAACAGCTTCTATTACCAGACCATCAGACTGTTGAACAACTTCTATTACCATCAGACTGTTGAACAGCTTCTATTACCATCAGACTGTTGAAAAGATTATATTACCAGACCATCAGACTGTTGAACAGCTTCTATTACCAGACATTCAGACTGTTGAACAGCTTCTATTACCAGACCATCAGACTGTTGAACAGCTTCTATTACCATCAGACTGTTGAACAGCTTCTATTACCAGACATCAGACTGTTGAACAGCTTTTATTACCAGACCATCAGACTGTTGAACAGCTTCTATTACCATCAGACTGTTGAAAAGATTATATTACCAGACCATCAGACTGTTGAACAGCTTCTATTACCAGACATTCAGACTTTTGAACAGCTTCTATTACCAGACCATCAGACTGTTGAACAGCTTCTATTACCATCAGACTGTTGAAAAGATTATATTACCAGACCATCAGACTGTTGAACAGCTTCTATTACCAGACATGCAGACTTTTGAACAGCTTCTATTACCAGACCATCAGACTGTTGAACAGATTCTATTACCATCAGACTGTTGAACAGATTCTATTACCATCAGACTGTTGAACAGCTTCTATTAACATCAGACTGTTGACTAGCTTCTATTACTCTCAGACTGTTGAACAGCTTCTATTACCATCAGACTGTTGGACAGCTTCTATTACCAGACCATCAGACTGTTGAACAACTTCTATTACCATCAGACTGTTGAACAGCTTCTATTACCATCAGACTGTTGAACAGCTTCTATTACCATCAGACTGTTGAACAGATTCTATTACCATCAGACTGTTGAACAGCTTCTATTAACATCAGACTGTTGAATAGCTTCTATTACTCTCAGACTGTTGAACAGCTTCTATTACCATCAGACTGTTGAACAGCTTCTATTACCAGACCATCAGAATGTTGAACAACTTCTATTACCATCAGACTGTTGAACAGCTTCTATTACCATCAGACTGTTGAACAGCTTCTATTACCATCAGACTGTTAAACAGCTTTTATTACCATACCATCAGACTGTTGAACAGCTTCTATTACCAGACCAGCAGACTGTTGAACAGCTTCTATTACCATCAGACTGTTGAAAAGATTATATTACCAGACCATCAGACTGTTGAACAGCTTCTATTACCAGACATTCAGACTTTTGAACAGCTTCTATTACCAGACCATCAGACTGTTGAACAGCTTCTATTACCATCAGACTGTTGAAAAGATTGTATTACCAGACCATCAGACTGTTGAACAGCTTCTATTACCAGACATGCAGACTTTTGAACAGCTTCTATTACCAGACCATCAGACTGTTGAACAGCTTCTACTACCAGACCATCAGACTGTTGAATAGCTTCTATTACCAGACCGTCAGACTGTTGAACAGCTTCTATTACCATCAGACTGTTGAACAGCTTCTATCACCAGACAATCAGACTGTTGAACAGCTTCTATTACCAGACCATCAGACTGTTGAACAGCTTCTATTACCAGACCATCAGACTGTTGAAGAGATTCTATTACCATCAGACTGTTGAACAGATTCTATTACCATCAGACTGTTGAACAGCTTCTATTAACATCAGACTGTTGAATAGCTTCTATTACTCTCAGACTGTTGAACAGCTTCTATTACCATCAGACTGTTGTACAGTTTTTATTACCATCAGACTGCTGAACAGCTTCTATTACCATCAGACTGTTGAACAGCTTCTATTACCAGACCATCAGACTGTTGAACAGCTTCTATTACCATCAGACTGTTGAACAGCTTCTATTACCATCAGACTGTTGAAAAGATTATATTACCAGACCATCAGACTGTTGAACAGCTTCTATTACCAGACATTCAGACTGTTGAACAGCTTTTATTACCAGACCATCAGACTGTTGAACAGCTTCTATTACCATCAGACTGTTGAACAGCTTCTATTACCAGACATTCAGACTGTTGAACAGCTTTTATTACCAGACCATCAGACTGTTGAACAGCTTCTATTACCATCAGACTGTTGAAAAGATTATATTACCAGACCATCAGACTGTTGAACAGCTTCTATTACCAGACATTCAGACTTTTGAACAGCTTCTATTACCAGACCATCAGACTGTTGAACAGCTTCTATTACCATCAGACTGTTGAAAAGCTTCTATTACCAGACATGCAGACTTTTGAACAGCTTCTATTACCAGACCATCAGACTGTTGAACAGATTCTATTACCATCAGACTGTTGAACAGATTCTATTACCATCAGACTGTTGAACAGCTTCTATTAACATCAGACTGTTGAATAGCTTCTATTACTCTCAGACTGTTGAACAGCTTCTATTACCATCAGACTGTTGAACAGCTTCTATTACCAGACCATCAGACTGTTGAACAACTTCTATTACCATCAGACTGGTGAACAGCTTCTATTACCATCAGACTGTTGAACAGCTTCTATTACCATCAGACTGTTGAACAGATTCTATTACCATCAGACTGTTGAACAGCTTCTATTAACATCAGACTGTTGAATAGCTTCTATTACTCTCAGACTGTTGAACAGCTTCTATTACCATCAGACTGTTGAACAGCTTCTATTACCAGACCATCAGAATGTTGAACAACTTCTATTACCATCAGACTGTTGAACAGCTTCTATTACCATCAGACTGTTGAACAGCTTCTATTACCATCAGACTGTTAAACAGCTTTGATTACCATACCATCAGACTGTTGAACAGCTTCTATTACCAGACCAGCAGACTGTTGAACAGCTTCTATTACCATCAGACTGTTGAAAAGATTATATTACCAGACCATCAGACTGTTGAACAGCTTCTATTACCAGACATTCAGACTTTTGAACAGCTTCTATTACCAGACCATCAGACTGTTGAACAGCTTCTATTACCATCAGACTGTTGAAAAGATTATATTACTGAACCATCAGACTGTTGAACAGCTTCTATTACCAGACGTGCAGACTTTTGAACAGCTTCTATTACCAGACCATCAGACTGTTGAACAGCTTCTATTACCAGACCATCAGACTGTTGAACAGCTTCTATTACCAGACCGTCAGACTGTTGAACAGCTTCTATTACCATCAGACTGTTGAACAGCTTCTATCACCAGACAATCAGACTGTTGAACAGCTTCTATTACCAGACCATCAGACTGTTGAACAGCTTCTATTAACAGACCATCAGACTGTTGAACAGATTCTATTACCATCAGACTGTTGAACAGAATCTATTACCATCAGACTGTTGAACAGCTTCTATTAACATCAGACTGTTGAATAGCTTCTATTACTCTCAGACTGTTGAACAGCTTCTATTACCATCAGACTGTTGTACAGTTTCTATTACCATCAGACTGTTGAACAGCTTCTATTACCATCAGACTGTTGAACAGTTTCTATTACCATCAGACTGTTGAACAGCTTCTATTACCATCAGACTGTTGAACAGCTTCTATTACCATCAGACTGTTGAAAAGATTATATTACCAGACCATCAGACTGTTGAACAGCTTCTATTACCAGACATTCAGACTGTTGAACAGCTTTTATTACCAGACCATCAGACTGTTGAACAGCTTTTATTACCAACAGACTGTTGAACAGCTTCTATTACCAGACATTCAGACTGTTGAACAGCTTTTATTACCAGACCATCAGACTGTTGAACAGCTTCTATTACCATCAGACTGTTGAAAAGATTATATTACCAGACCATCAGACTGTTGAACAGCTTCTATTACCAGACATGCAGACTTTTGAACAGCTTCTATTACCAGACCATCAGACTGTTGAACAGATTCTATTACCATCAGACTGTTGAACAGATTCTATTACCATCAGACTGTTGAACAGCTTCTATTAACATCAGACTGTTGAATAGCTTCTATTACTCTCAGACTGTTGAACAGCTTCTATTACCATCAGACTGTTGAACAGCTTCTATTCCCAGACCATCAGACTGTTGAACAACTTCTATTACCATCAGACTGGTGAACAGCTTCTATTACCATCAGACTGTTGAACAGCTTCTATTACCATCAGACTGTTGAACAGATTCTATTACCATCAGACTGTTGAACAGCTTCTATTAACATCAGACTGTTGAATAGCTTCTATTACTCTCAGACTGTTGAACAGCTTCTATTACCATCAGACTGTTGAACAGCTTCTATTACCAGACCATCAGAATGTTGAACAACTTCTATTACCATCAGACTGTTGAACAGCTTCTATTACCATCAGACTGTTGAACAGCTTCTATTACCATCAGACTGTTAAACAGCTTTGATTACCATACCATCAGACTGTTGAACAGCTTCTATTACCAGACCAGCAGACTGTTGAACAGCTTCTATTACCATCAGACTGTTGAAAAGATTATATTACCAGACCATCAGACTGTTGAACAGCTTCTATTACCAGACATTCAGACTTTTGAACAGCTTCTATTACCAGACCATCAGACTGTTGAACAGCTTCTATTACCATCAGACTGTTGAAAAGATTATATTACTCAACCATCAGACTGTTGAACAGCTTCTATTACCAGACATGCAGACTTTTGAACAGCTTCTATTACCAGACCATCAGACTGTTGAACAGCTTCTATTACCAGACCATCAGACTGTTGAACAGCTTCTATTACCAGACCATCAGACTGTTGAACAGCTTCTATTACCAGACCGTCAGACTGTTGAACAGCTTCTATTACCATCAGACTGTTGAACAGCTTCTATCACCAGACAATCAGACTGTTGAACAGCTTCTATTACCAGACCATCAGACTGTTGAACAGCTTCTATTACCAGACCATCAGACTGTTGAACAGATTCTATTACCATCAGACTGTTGAACAGATTCTATTACCATCAGACTGTTGAACAGCTTCTATTAACATCAGACTGTTGAATAGCTTCTATTACTCTCAGACTGTTGAACAGCTTCTATTACCATCAGACAGTTATACAGTTTCTATTACCATCAGACTGCTGAACAGCTTCTATTACCATCAGACTGTTGAACAGCTTCTATTACCAGACCATCAGACTGTTGAACAGCTTCTATTACCATCAGACTGTTGAACAGCTTCTATTACCATCAGACTGTTGAACAGCTTCTATTACCAGACCATCAGACTGTTGAACAGCTTCTATTACCATCAGACTGTTGAAAAGATTATATTACCAGACCATCAGACTGTTGAACAGCTTCTATTACCAGACATTCAGACTGTTGAACAGCTTCTATTACCAGACCATCAGACTGTTGAACAGCTTCTATTACCATCAGACTGTTGAAAAGATTATATTACCAGACCATCAGACTGTTGAACTGCTTCTATTACCAGACATTCAGACTTTTGAACAGCTTCTATTACCAGACCATCAGACTGTTGAACAGCTTCTATTACCATCAGACTGTTGAAAAGATTATATTACCAGACCATCAGACTGTTGAACAGCTTCTATTACCAGACATGCAGACTTTTGAACAGCTTCTATTACCATCAGACTGTTGAACAGCTTCTATTAACATCAGACTGTTGAATAGCTTCTATTACTCTCAGACTGTTGAACAGCTTCTATTACCATCAGACTGTTGAACAGCTTCTATTACCAGACCATCAGAATGTTGAACAACTTCTATTACCGTCAGACTGTTGAACAGCTTCTATTACCATCAGACTGTTGAACAGCTTCTATTACCATCAGACTGTTAAACAGCTTTGATTACCATACCATCAGACTGTTGAACAGCTTCTATTACCAGACCAGCAGACTGTTGAACAGCTTCTATTACCATCAGACTGTTGAAAAGATTATATTACCAGACCATCAGACTGTTGAACAGCTTCTATTACCAGACATTCAGACTTTTGAACAGCTTCTATTACCAGACCATCAGACTGTTGAACAGCTTCTATTACCATCAGACTGTTGAAAAGATTATATTACTGAACCATCAGACTGTTGAACAGCTTCTATTACCAGACATGCAGACTTTTGAACAGCTTCTATTACCAGACCATCAGACTGTTGAACAGCTTCTATTACCAGACCATCAGACTGTTGAACAGCTTCTATTACCAGACCGTCAGACTGTTGAACAGCTTCTATTACCATCAGACTGTTGAACAGCTTCTATCACCAGACAATCAGACTGTTGAACAGCTTCTATTACCAGACCATCAGACTGTTGAACAGCTTCTATTACCAGACCATCAGACTGTTGAACAGTTTCTATTACCATCAGACTGTTGAACAGCTTCTATTACCATCAGACTGTTGAACAGCTTCTATTAACATCAGACTGTTGAATAGCTTCTATTACTCTCAGACTGTTGAACAGCTTCTATTACCATCAGACTGTTATACAGTTTCTATTACCATCAGACTGCTGAACAGCTTCTATTACCATCAGACTGTTGAACAGCTTCTATTACCAGACCATCAGACTGTTGAACAACTTCTATTACCATCAGACTGTTGAACAGCTTCTATTACCATCAGACTTTTGAACAGCTTCTATTACCAGACCATCAGACTGTTGAACAGCTTCTATTACCATCAGACTGTTGAAAAGATTATATTACCAGACCATCAGACTGTTGAACAGCTTCTATTACCAGACATTCAGACTGTTGAACAGCTTTTCTTACCAGACCATCAGACTGTTGAACAGCTTCTATTACCATCAGACTGTTGAAAAGATTATATTACCAGACCATCAGACTGTTGAACAGCTTCTATTACCAGACATTCAGACTTTTGAACAGCTTCTATTACCAGACCATCAGACTGTTGAACAGCTTCTATTACCATCAGACTGTTGAAAAGATTATATTACCAGACCATCAGACTGTTGAACAGCTTCTATTACCAGACATGCAGACTTTTGAACAGCTTCTATTACCAGACCATCAGACTGTTGAACAGCTTCTATTACCATCAGACTGTTGAACATATTCTATTACCATCAGACTGTTGAACAGCTTCTATTAACATCAGACTGTTGAATAGCTTCTATTACTCTCAGACTGTTGAACAGCTTCTATTACCATCAGACTGTTGAACAGCTTCTATTACCAGACCATCAGACTGTTGAACAACTTCTATTACCATCAGACTGGTGAACAGCTTCTATTACCATCAGACTGTTGAACAGCTTCTATTACCATCAGACTGTTGAACAGCTTCTATTACCATCAGACTGTTGAACAGCTTCTATTAACATCAGACTGTTGAATAGCTTCTATTACTCTCAGACTGTTGAACAGCTTCTATTACCATCAGACTGTTTAACAGCTTCTATTACCATCAGACTGTTGAACAGCTTCTATTAACATCAGACTGTTGAATAGCTTCTATTACTCTCAGACTGTTGAACAGTTTCTATGACCATCAGACTGCTTAACAGCTTCTATTACCATCAGACTGTTGAACAGCTTCTATTACCAGACCATCAGACTGTTGAACAACTTCTATTACCATCAGACTGTTGAACAGCTTCTATTACCATCAGACTGTTAAACAGCTTTGATTACCAGACCATCAGACTGTTGAACAGCTTCTATTACCAGACATTCAGACTGTTGAACAGCTTCTATTACCAGACCATCAGACTGTTGAACAGCTTCTATTACCATCAGACTGTTGAAAAGATTATATTACCAGACCATCAGACTGTTGAACAGCTTCTATTACCAGACATTCAGACTGTTGAACAGCTTTTATTACCAGACCATCAGACTGTTGAACAGCTTCTATTACCATCAGACTGTTGAACAGCTTCTATTACCAGACATTCAGACTGTTGAACAGCTTTTATTACCAGACCATCAGACTGTTGAACAGCTTCTATTACCATCAGACTGTTGAAAAGATTATATTACCAGACCATCAGACTGTTGAACAGCTTCTATTACCAGACATTCAGACTGTTGAACAGCTTCTATTACCAGACCATCAGACTGTTGAACAGCTTCTATTACCATCAGACTGTTGAAAAGATTATATTACCAGACCATCAGACTGTTGAACAGCTTCTATTACCAGACATGCAGACTTTTGAACAGCTTCTATTACCAGACCATCAGACTGTTGAACAGATTCTATTACCATCAGACTGTTGAACAGATTCTATTACCATCAGACTGTTGAACAGCTTCTATTAACATCAGACTGTTGAATAGCTTCTATTACTCTCAGACTGTTGAACAGCTTCTATTACCATCAGACTGTTGAACAGCTTCTATTACCAGACCATCAGACTGTTGAACAACTTCTATTACCATCAGACTGGTGAAAAGCTTCTATTACAATCAGACTGTTGAACAGCTTCTATTACCATCAGACTGTTGAACAGATTCTATTACCATCAGACTGTTGAACAGCTTCTATTAACATCAGACTGTTGAATAGCTTCTATTACTCTCAGACTGTTGAACAGCTTCTATTACCATCAGACTGTTGAACAGCTTCTGTTACCAGACCATCAGACTATTGAACAGCTTCAATTACCAGACCATCAGACTATTGAACAGCTTCTATTTCCAGACCGTCAGACTTTTGAACAGCTTCTATTACCAGACCATCAGATTGTTGAACAGCTTCTATTACCAGACCATCAGACTGTTGAACAGCTTCTATTACCATCAGACTGTTGAACAGCTTCTATTACCAGACCATCAGACTGTTGAACAGCTTCTATTACCAGACCATCAGACTGTTGAACAGCTTCTATTACCATCAAATTGTTGAACAGCTTCTATTACCATCAGACTGTTGAACAGCTTTTATTACCATCAGACTGTTGAAAAGCTTCTATTACCAGACCATCAGATTGTTGAACAGCTTCTATTACCAGACACTCAGACTGTTGACCAGCTTCTATTACCATCAGACTGTTGAACAGCTTTTATTACCATCAGACTGTTGAACAGCTTCTATCACCAGACCATCAGACTGTTGAACAGCTTCTATTAACATCAGACTGTTGAATAGCTTCTATTACCATCAGACTGTTGAACAGCTTCTATTACCATCAGACTGTTGTACAGTTTCTATTAACATCAGACTGTTGTACAGTTTCTATTACCATCAGACTGTTGAACAGCTTCTATTACCATCAGACTGTTGAACAGCTTCTATTACCAGACCATCAGACTGTTGAACAGCTTCTATTACCATCAGACTGTTAAACAGCTTTGATTACCAGACCATCAGACTGTTGAACAGCTTCTATTACAAGACCATCAGACTGTTGAACAGCTTCTATTACCATCAGACTGTTGAAAAGATTATATTACCAGACCATCAGACTGTTGAACAGCTTCTATTACCAGACATTCAGACTGTTGAACAGCTTCTATTACCAGACCATCAGACTGTTGAACAGCTTCTATTACCACCAGACTGTTGAAAAGATTATATTACCAGACCATCAGACTGTTGAACAGCTTCTATTACCAGACATGCAGACTTTTGAACAGCTTCTATTACCAGACCATCAGACTGTTGAACAGATTCAATTACCAACAGACTGTTGAACAGATTCTATTACCATCAGACTGGTGAACAGCTTCTATTAACATCAGACTGTTGAATAGCTTCTATTACTCTCAGACTGATGAACAGCTTCTATTAACATCAGACTGTTGTACAGTTTCTATTACCATCAGACTGTTGAACAGCTTCTATTACCAGACCATCAGACTGTTGAACAACTTCTATTACCATCAGACTGTTGAACAGCTTCTATTACCATCAGACTGTTGAACAGCTTCTATTACCATCAGACTGTTGAACAGCTTTTATTACCATCAGACTGTTGAACAGCTTCTATCACCAGACCATCAGACTGTTGAACAGCTTCGATTAACATCAGACTGTTGAATAGCTTCTATTACCATCAGACTGTTGAACAGCTTCTATTACCATCAGACTTTTGTACAGTTTATATTACCATCAGACTGTTGAACAGCTTCTATTACCATCAGACTGTTGAACAGCTTCTATTACCAGACCATCAGACTGTTGAACAACTTCTATTACCATCAGACTGTTGAACAGCTTCTATTACCATCAGACTGTTGAACAGCTTCTATTACCATCAGACTGTTAAACAGCTTTGATTACCATACCATCAGACTGTTGAACAGCTTCTATTACCAGACCAGCAGACTGTTGAACAGCTTCTATTACCATCAGACTGTTGAAAAGATTATATTACCAGACCATCAGACTGTTGAACAGCTTCTATTACCAGACCATCAGACTGTTGATTAGCTTCTATTACCAGACCGTCAGACTGTTGAACAGCTTCTATTACCATCAGACTGTTGAACAGCTTCTATCACCAGACAATCAGACTGTTGAACAGCTTCTATTACCAGACCATCAGACTGTTGAACAGCTTCTATTACCAGACCATCAGACTGTTGAACAGATTCTATTACCATCAGACTGTTGAACAGATTCTATTACCATCAGACTGTTGAACAGTTTCTATTACCATCAGACTGCTGAACAGCTTCTATTACCATCAGACTGTTGAACAGCTTCTATTACCAGACCATCAGACTGTTGAACAACTTCTATTACCATCAGACTGTTGAACAGCTTCTATTACCATCAGACTGTTAAACAGCTTTGATTACCAGACATTCAGACTGTTGAACAGCTTTTATTACCATCAGACTGTTGAACAGCTTCTATTACCAGACATTCAGACTGTTGAACAGCTTTTATTACCAGACCATCAGAATGTTGAACAGCTTCTATTACCATCAGACTGTTGAAAAGATTATATTACCAGACCATCAGACTGTTGAACAGCTTCTATTACCAGACATTCAGACTTTTGAACAGCTTCTATTACCAGACCATCAGACTGTTGAACAGCTTCTATTACCATCAGACTGTTGAAAAGATTATATTACCAGACCATCAGACTGTTGAACAGCTTCTATTACCAGACATGCAGACTTTTGAACAGCTTCTATTACCAGACCATCAGACTGTTGAACAGATTCTATTACCATCAGACTGTTGAACAGATTCTATTACCATCAGACTGTTGAACAGCTTCTATTAACATCAGACTGTTGAATAGCTTCTATTACTATCAGACTGTTGAACAGCTTCTATTACCATCAGACTGTTGAACAGCTTCTATTACCAGACCATCAGACTGTTGAACAGCTTCTATTACCATCAGACTGGTGAACAGCTTCTATTACCATCAGACTGTTGAACAGCTTCTATTACCATCAGACTGTTGAACAGATTCTATTACCATCAGACTGTTGAACAGCTTCTATTAACATCAGACTGTTGAATAGCTTCTATTACTCTCAGACTGTTGAACAGCTTCTATTACCATCAGACTGTTGAACAGCTTCTATTACCAGACCATCAGACTGTTGAACAGCTTCTATTACCATCAGACTGTTGAACAGCTTCTATTACCATCAGACTGTTGAACAGCTTCTATTACCATCAGACTGTTAAACAGCTTTGATTACCATACCATCAGACTGTTGAACAGCTTCTATTACCAGACCATCAGACTGTTGAACAGCTTCTATTACCATCAGACTGTTGAAAAGATTATATTACCAGACCATCAGACTGTTGAACAGCTTCTATTACCAGACATGCAGACTTTTGAACAGCTTCTATTACCAGACCATCAGACTGTTGAACAGCTTCTATTACCAGACCATCAGACTGTTGAACAGCTTCTATTACCAGACCGTCAGACTGTTGAACAGCTTCTATTACCATCAGACTGTTGAACAGCTTCTATCACCAGACAATCAGACTGTTGAACAGCTTCTATTACCAGACCATCAGACTGTTGAACAGCTTCTATCACCAGACAATCAGACTGTTGAACAGCTTCTATTACCAGACCATCAGACTGTTTAACAGCTTCTATTACCAGACCATCAGACTGTTGAACAGCTTCTATTACCATCAAATTGTTGAACAGCTTCTATTACCATCAGACTGTTGAACAGCTTTTATTACCATCAGACTGTTGAAAAGCTTCTATTACCAGACCATCAGATTGTTGAACAGCTTCTATTACCAGACACTCAGACTGTTGACCAGCTTCTATTACCATCAGACTGTTGAACAGCTTTTATTACCATCAGACTGTTGAACAGCTTCTATCACCAGACCATCAGAATGTTGAACAGCTTCTATTAACATCAGACTGTTGAATAGCTTCTATTACCATCAGACTGTTGAACAGCTTCTATTACCATCAGACTGTTGTACAGATTCTATTACCATCAGACTGGTGAACAGCTTCTATTAACATCAGACTGTTGAATAGCTTCTATTACTCTCAGACTGATGAACAGCTTCTATTACCATCAGACTGTTGTACAGTTTCTATTACCATCAGACTGTTGAACAGCTTCTATTACCCGACCATCAGACTGTTGAACAACTTCTATTACCATCAGACTGTTGAACAGCTTCTATTACCATCAGACTGTTGAACAGCTTCTATTACCATCAGACTGTTGAACAGCTTTTATTACCATCAGACTGTTGAACAGCTTCTATCACCAGACCATCAGACTGTTGAACAGCTTCTATTACCATCAGACTGTTGAAAAGATTATATTACTGACCATCAGACTGTTGAACAGCTTCTATTACCAGACATCAGACTTTTGAACAGCTTCTTTACCAGACCATCAGACTGTTGAACAGCTTCTATTACAGACCATCAGACTGTTGAACAGCTTCTATTACCAGAGTCAGACTGTTGAACAGCTTCTATTACCATCAGACTGTTGAACAGCTTCTATTACCAGACATCAGACTGTTGAACAGCTTCTATTACCAGACCATCAGACTGTTGAACAGCTTCTATTACCAGACCATCAGACTGTTGAACAGATTCTATTACCATCAGACTGTTGAACAGATTCTATTACCATCAGACTGTTAAACAGCTTTGATTACCAGACCATCAGACTGTTGAACAGCTTCTATTACAAGACCATCAGACTGTTGAACAGCTTCTATTACCATCAGACTGTTGAAAAGATTATATTACCAGACCATCAGACTGTTGAACAGCTTCTATTACCAGACATTCAGACTGTTGAACAGCTTCTATTACCAGACCATCAGACTGTTGAACAGCTTCTATTACCATCAGACTGTTGAAAAGATTATATTACCAGACCATCAGACTGTTGAACAGCTTCTATTACCAGACATGCAGACTTTTGAACAGCTTCTATTACCAGACCATCAGACTGTTGAACAGATTCATTACCAACAGACTGTTGAACAGCTTCTATTACCATCAGACTGTTGAACAGCTTCTATTAACATCAGACTGTTGAATAGCTTCTATTACTCTCAGACTGATGAACAGCTTCTATTAACATCAGACTGTTGTACAGTTTCTATTACCATCAGACTGTTGAACATCTTCTATTACCAGACCATCAGACTGTTGAACAACTTCTATTACCATCAGACTGTTGAACAGCTTCTATTACCATCAGACTGTTGAACAGCTTCTATTACCATCAGACTGTTGAACAGCTTTTATTACCATCAGACTGTTGAACAGCTTCTATCACCAGACCATCAGACTGTTGAACAGCTTCGATTAACATCAGACTGTTGAATAGCTTCTATTACCATCAGACTGTTGAACAGCTTCTATTACCAGACCATCAGACTGTTGAACAACTTCTATTACCATCAGACTGTTGAACAGCTTCTATTACCATCAGACTGTTGAACAGCTTCTATTACCATCAGACTGTTAAACAGCTTTGATTACCATACCATCAGACTGTTGAACAGCTTCTATTACCAGACCAGCAGACTGTTGAACAGCTTCTATTACCATCAGACTGTTGAAAAGATTATATTACCAGACCATCAGACTGTTGAACAGCTTCTATTACCAGACCATCAGACTGTTGATTAGCTTCTATTACCAGACCGTCAGACTGTTGAACAGCTTCTATTACCATCAGACTGTTGAACAGCTTCTATCACCAGACAATCAGACTGTTGAACAGCTTCTATTACCAGACCATCAGACTGTTGAACAGCTTCTATTACCAGACCATCAGACTGTTGAACAGATTCTATTACCATCAGACTGTTAAACAGCTTCTATTACCATCAGACTGTTGAACAGTTTCTATTACCATCAGACTGCTGAACAGCTTCTATTACCATCAGACTGTTGAACAGCTTCTATTACCAGACCATCAGACTGTTGAACAGCTTCTATTACCATCAGACTGTTGAACAGCTTCTATTACCATCAGACTGTTAAACAGCTTTTATTACCAGATCAGACTGTTGAACAGCTTTTATTACCATCAGACTGTTGAACAGCTTCTATTACCAGACATTCAGACTGTTGAACAGCTTTTATTACCAGACCATCAGAATGTTGAACAGCTTCTATTACCATCAGACTGTTTAAAAGATTATATTACCAGACCATCAGACTGTTGAACAGCTTCTATTACCAGACATTCAGACTTTTGAACAGCTTCTATTACCAGACCATCAGACTGTTGAACAGCTTCTATTACCATCAGACTGTTGAAAAGATTATATTACCAGACCATCAGACTGTTGAACAGCTTCTATTACCAGACATGCAGACTTTTGAACAGCTTCTATTACCAGACCATCAGACTGTTGAACAGATTCTATTACCATCAGACTGTTGAACAGATTCTATTACCATCAGACTGTTGAACAGCTTCTATTAACATCAGACTGTTGAATAGCTTCTATTACTCTCAGACTGTTGAACAGCTTCTATTACCATCAGACTGTTGAACAGCTTCTATTACCAGACCATCAGACTGTTGAACAGCTTCTATTACCATCAGACTGTTGAACAGCTTCTATTACCATCAGACTGTTGAACAGCTTCTATTACCATCAGACTGTTGAACAGATTCTATTACCATCAGACTGTTGAACAGCTTCTATTAACATCAGACTGTTGAATAGCTTCTATTACTCTCAGACTGTTGAACAGCTTCTATTACCATCAGACTGTTGAACAGCTTCTATTACCAGACCATCAGACTGTTGAACAGCTTCTATTACCATCAGACTGTTGAACAGCTTCTATTACCATCAGACTGTTGAACAGCTTCTATTACCATCAGACTGTTAAACAGCTTTGATTACCAGACCATCAGACTGTTGAACAGCTTCTATTACCAGACCATCAGACTGTTGAACAGCTTCTATTACCATCAGACTGTTGAAAAGATTATATTACCAGACCATCAGACTGTTGAACAGCTTCTATTACCAGACATGCAGACTTTTGAACAGCTTCTATTACCAGACCATCAGACTGTTGAACAGCTTCTATTACCAGACCATCAGACTGTTGAACAGCTTCTATTACCAGACGTCAGACTGTTGAACAGCTTCTATTACCATCAGACTGTTGAACAGCTTCTATCACCAGACATCAGACTGTTGAACAGCTTCTATTACCAGACCATCAGACTGTTGAACAGCTTCTATCACCAGACAATCAGACTGTTGAACAGCTTCTATTACCAGACCATCAGACTGTTTAACAGCTTCTATTACCAGACCATCAGACTGTTGAACAGCTTCTATTACCATCAAATTGTTGAACAGCTTCTATTACCATCAGACTGTTGAACAGCTTCTATTACCATCAGACTGTTGAAAAGCTTCTATTACCAGACCATCAGACTGTTGAACAGCTTCTATTACCAGACACTCAGACTGTTGAACAGCTTATATTACCAT
The DNA here is from genome assembly GCF_905237065.1 of Salmo salar. NCBI lineage: Eukaryota > Metazoa > Chordata > Actinopteri > Salmoniformes > Salmonidae > Salmo > Salmo salar. The sequence continues at coordinate 82,048,825 of NC_059445.1, read as the reverse complement.
CAGACTGTTGAACAGCTTTTATTACCATCAGACTGTTGAACAGCTTCTATCACCAGACCATCAGAATGTTGAACAGCTTCTATTAACATCAGACTGTTGAATAGCTTCTATTACCATCAGACTGTTGAACAGCTTCTATTACCATCAGACTGTTGTACAGATTCTATTACCATCAGACTGGTGAACAGCTTCTATTAACATCAGACTGTTGAATAGCTTCTATTACTCTCAGACTGTTGAACAGCTTCTATTACCATCAGACTGTTGAACAGCTTCTATTACCATCAGACTGTTGAACAGCTTCTATTACCCGACCATCAGACTGTTGAACAACTTCTATTACCATCAGACTGTTGAACAGCTTCTATTACCATCAGACTGTTGAACAGCTTCTATTACCATCAGACTGTTGAACAGCTTCTATTACCAGACATTCAGACTTTTGAACAGCTTCTATTACCAGACCATCAGACTGTTGAACAGCTTCTATTACCATCAGACTGTTGAAAAGATTATATTACTGAACCATCAGACTGTTGAACAGCTTCTATTACCAGACATGCAGACTTTTGAACAGCTTCTATTACCAGACCATCAGACTGTTGAACAGCTTCTATTACCAGACCATCAGACTGTTGAACAGCTTCTATTACCAGACCGTCAGACTGTTGAACAGCTTCTATTACCATCAGACTGTTGAACAGCTTCTATCACCAGACAATCAGACTATTGAACAGCTTCTATTACCAGACCATCAGACTGTTGAACAGCTTCTATTACCAGACCATCAGACTGTTGAACAGATTCTATTACCATCAGACTGTTGAACAGATTCTATTACCATCAGACTGTTGAACAGCTTCTATTAACATCAGACTGTTGAATAGCTTCTATTACTATCAGACTGTTGAACAGCTTCTATTACCATCAGACTGTTGTACAGCTTCTATTACCATCAGACTGTTGAACAGCTTCTATTACCATCAGACTGTTGAACAGCTTCTATTACCAGACCATCAGACTGTTGAACAGCTTCTATTACCATCAGACTGTTGAACAGCTTCTATTACCATCAGACTGTTGAACAGCTTCTATTACCAGACCATCAGACTGTTGAACAGCTTCTATTACCATCAGACTGTTGAAAAGCTTATATTACCAGACCATCAGACTGTTGAACAGCTTCTATTACCAGACATTCAGACTGTTGAACAGCTTTTCTTACCAGACCATCAGACTGTTGAACAGCTTCTATTACCATCAGACTGTTGAAAAGATTATATTACCAGACCATCAGACTGTTGAACAGCTTCTATTACCAGACATTCAGACTTTTGAACAGCTTCTATTACCAGACCATCAGACTGTTGAACAGCTTCTATTACCATCAGACTGTTGAAAAGATTATATTACCAGACCATCAGACTGTTGAACAGCTTCTATTACCAGACATGCAGACTTTTGAACAGCTTCTATTACCAGACCATCAGACTGTTGAACAGCTTCTATTACCAGACCATCAGACTGTTGAACAGCTTCTATTACCAGACCGTCAGACTGTTGAACAGCTTCTATTACCATCAGACTGTTGAACAGCTTCTATCACCAGACAATCAGACTGTTGAACAGCTTCTATTACCAGACCATCAGACTGTTGAACAGCTTCTATCACCAGACAATCAGACTGTTGAACAGCTTCTATTACCAGACCATCAGACTGTTTAACAGCTTCTATTACCAGACCATCAGACTGTTGAACAGCTTCTATTACCATCAAATTGTTGAACAGCTTCTATTACCATCAGACTGTTGAACAGCTTTTATTACCATCAGACTTTTGAAAAGCTTCTATTACCAGACCATCAGATTGTTGAACAGCTTCTATTACCAGTCACTCAGACTGTTGACCAGCTTCTATTACCATCAGACTGTTGAACAGCTTTTATTACCATCAGACTGTTGAACAGCTTCTATCACCAGACCATCAGACTGTTGAACAGCTTCTATTAACATCAGACTGTTGAATAGCTTCTATTACCATCAGACTGTTGAACAGCTTCTATTACCATCAGACTGTTGTACAGATTCTATTACCATCAGACTGGTGAACAGCTTCTATTAACATCAGACTGTTGAATAGCTTCTATTACTCTCAGACTGATGAACAGCTTCTATTACCATCAGACTGTTGTACAGTTTCTATTACCATCAGACTGTTGAACAGCTTCTATTACCCGACCATCAGACTGTTGAACAACTTCTATTACCATCAGACTGTTGAACAGCTTCTATTACCATCAGACTGTTGAACAGCTTCTATTACCATCAGACTGTTGAACAGCTTCTATTACCAGACATTCAGACTTTTGAACAGCTTCTATTACCAGACCATCAGACTGTTGAACAGCTTCTATTACCATCAGACTGTTGAAAAGATTATATTACTGAACCATCAGACTGTTGAACAGCTTCTATTACCAGACATGCAGACTTTTGAACAGCTTCTATTACCAGACCATCAGACTGTTGAACAGCTTCTATTACCAGACCATCAGACTGTTGAACAGCTTCTATTACCAGACCGTCAGACTGTTGAACAGCTTCTATTACCATCAGACTGTTGAACAGCTTCTATCACCAGACAATCAGACTGTTGAACAGCTTCTATTACCAGACCATCAGACTGTTGAACAGCTTCTATTACCAGACCATCAGACTGTTGAACAGCTTCTATTACCATCAGACTGTTGAACAGATTCTATTACCATCAGACTGTTGAACAGCTTCTATTAACATCAGACTGTTGAATAGCTTCTATTACTCTCAGACTGTTGAACAGCTTCTATTACCATCAGACTGTTGAACAGCTTCTATTACCATCAGACTGCTGAACAGCTTCTATTACCATCAGACTGTTGAACAGCTTCTATTACCAGACCATCAGACTGTTGAACAACTTCTATTACCATCAGACTGTTGAACAGCTTCTATTACCATCAGACTGTTGAACAGCTTCTATTACCAGACCATCAGACTGTTGAACAACTTCTATTACCATCAGACTGTTGAAAAGATTATATTACCAGACCATCAGACTGTTGAACAGCTTCTATTACCAGACATTCAGACTGTTGAACAGCTTTTCTTACCAGACCATCATACTGTTGAACAGCTTCTATTACCATCAGACTGTTGAAAAGATTATATTACCAGACCATCAGACTGTTGAACAGCTTCTATTACCAGACATGCAGACTTTTGAACAGCTTCTATTACCAGACCATCAGACTGTTCAACAGATTCTATTACCATCAGACTATTGAACAGATTCTATTACCATCAGACTGTTGAACAGCTTCTATTAACATCAGACTGTTGAATAGCTTCTATTACTCTCAGACTGTTGAACAGCTTCTATTACCATCAGACTGTTGAACAGCTTCTATTACCAGACCATCAGACTGTTGAACAACTTCTATTACCATCAGACTGGTGAACAGCTTCTATTACCATCAGACTGTTGAACAGCTTCTATTACCATCAGACTGTTGAACAGCTTCTATTACCATCAGACTGTTGAACAGCTTCTATTAACATCAGACTGTTGAATAGCTTCTATTACTCTCAGACTGTTGAACAGCTTCTATTACCATCAGACTGTTGTACAGTTTCTATGACCATCAGACTGCTTAACAGCTTCTATTACCATCAGACTGTTGAACAGCTTCTATTACCAGACCATCAGACTGTTGAACAACTTCTATTACCATCAGACTGTTGAACAGCTTCTATTACCATCAGACTGTTAAACAGCTTTGATTACCAGACCATCAGACTGTTGAACAGCTTCTATTACCAGACATTCAGACTGTTGAACAGCTTCTATTACCAGACCATCAGACTGTTGAACAGCTTCTATTACCATCAGACTGTTGAAAAGATTATATTACCAGACCATCAGACTGTTGAACAGCTTCTATTACCAGACATCAGACTGTTGAACAGCTTCTATTACACCATCAGACTGTTGAACAGCTTCTATTACCATCAGACTGTTGAACAGCTTCTATTACCAGACATTCAGACTGTTGAACAGCTTCTATTACCAGACCATCAGACTGTTGAACAGCTTCTATTACCATCAGACTGTTGAAAAGATTATATTACCAGACCATCAGACTGTTGAACAGCTTCTATTACCAGACATCAGACTTTTGAACAGCTTCTATTACCAGACCATCAGACTGTTGAACAGCTTCTATTACCATCAGACTGTTGAAAAGATTATATTACCAGACCATCAGACTGTTGAACAGCTTCTATTACCAGACATCAGACTGTTGAACAGCTTCTATTACCAGACCATCAGACTGTTGAACAGATTCTATTACCATCAGACTGTTGAAAAGATTATATTACCAGACCATCAGACTGTTGAACAGCTTCTATTACCAGACATGCAGACTTTTGAACAGCTTCTATTACCAGACCATCAGACTGTTGAACAGATTCTATTACCATCAGACTGTTGAACAGATTCTATTACCATCAGACTGTTGAACAGCTTCTATTAACATCAGACTGTTGAATAGCTTCTATTACTCTCAGACTGTTGAACAGCTTCTATTACCATCAGACTGTTGAACAGCTTCTATTACCAGACCATCAGACTGTTGAACAACTTCTATTACCATCAGACTGGTGAACAGCTTCTATTACCATCAGACTGTTGAACAGCTTCTATTACCATCAGACTGTTGAACAGATTATATTACCATCAGACTGTTGAACAGCTTCTATTAACATCAGACTGTTGAATAGCTTCTATTACTCTCAGACTGTTGAACAGCTTCTATTACCATCAGACTGTTGAACAGCTTCTGTTACCAGACCATCAGACTATTGAACAGCTTCAATTACCAGACCATCAGACTATTGAACAGCTTCTATTTCCAGACCGTCAGACTTTTGAACAGCTTCTATTACCAGACCATCAGATTGTTGAACAGCTTCTATTACCAGACCATCAGACTGTTGAACAGCTTCTATTACCATCAGACTGTTGAACAGCTTCTATTACCAGACCATCAGACTGTTGAACAGCTTCTATTACCAGACCATCAGACTGTTGAACAGCTTCTATTACCATCAGAACTGTTGAACAGCTTCTATTACCATCAGACTGTTGAACAGCTTTTATTACCATCAGACTGTTGAAAAGCTTCTATTACCAGACCATCAGATTGTTGAACAGCTTCTATTACCAGACACTCAGACTGTTGACCAGCTTCTATTACCATCAGACTGTTGAACAGCTTTTATTACCATCAGACTGTTGAACAGCTTCTATCACCAGACCATCAGACTGTTGAACAGCTTCTATTAACATCAGACTGTTGAATAGCTTCTATTACCATCAGACTGTTGAACAGCTTCTATTACCATCAGACTGTTGTACAGTTTCTATTAACATCAGACTGTTGTACAGCTTCTATTACCATCAGACTGTTGAACAGCTTCTATTACCATCAGACTGTTGAACAGCTTCTATTACCAGACCATCAGACTGTTGAACAGCTTCTATTACCATCAGACTGTTAAACAGCTTTGATTACCAGACCATCAGACTGTTGAACAGCTTCTATTACAAGACCATCAGACTGTTGAACAGCTTCTATTACCATCAGACTGTTGAAAAGATTATATTACCAGACCATCAGACTGTTGAACAGCTTCTATTACCAGACATTCAGACTGTTGAACAGCTTCTATTACCAGACCATCAGACTGTTGAACAGCTTCTATTACCATCAGACTGTTGAAAAGATTATATTACCAGACCATCAGACTGTTGAACAGCTTCTATTACCAGACATGCAGACTTTTGAACAGCTTCTATTACCAGACCATCAGACTGTTGAACAGATTCAATTACCATCAGACTGTTGAACAGATTCTATTACCATCAGACTGGTGAACAGCTTCTATTAACATCAGACTGTTGAATAGCTTCTATTACTCTCAGACTGATGAACAGCTTCTATTAACATCAGACTGTTGTACAGTTTCTATTACCATCAGACTGTTGAACAGCTTCTATTACCAGACCATCAGACTGTTGAACAACTTCTATTACCATCAGACTGTTGAACAGCTTCTATTACCATCAGACTGTTGAACAGCTTCTATTACCATCAGACTGTTGAACAGCTTTTATTACCATCAGACTGTTGAACAGCTTCTATCACCAGACCATCAGACTGTTGAACAGCTTCGATTAACATCAGACTGTTGAATAGCTTCTATTACCATCAGACTGTTGAACAGCTTCTATTACCATCAGACTTTTGTACAGTTTATATTACCATCAGACTGTTGAACAGCTTCTATTACCATCAGACTGTTGAACAGCTTCTATTACCAGACCATCAGACTGTTGAACAACTTCTATTACCATCAGACTGTTGAACAGCTTCTATTACCATCAGACTGTTGAACAGCTTCTATTACCATCAGACTGTTAAACAGCTTTGATTACCATACCATCAGACTGTTGAACAGCTTCTATTACCAGACCAGCAGACTGTTGAACAGCTTCTATTACCATCAGACTGTTGAAAAGATTATATTACCAGACCATCAGACTGTTGAACAGCTTCTATTACCAGACCATCAGACTGTTGATTAGCTTCTATTACCAGACCGTCAGACTGTTGAACAGCTTCTATTACCATCAGACTGTTGAACAGCTTCTATCACCAGACAATCAGACTGTTGAACAGCTTCTATTACCAGACCATCAGACTGTTGAACAGCTTCTATTACCAGACCATCAGACTGTTGAACAGCTTCTATTACCATCAGACTGTTGAACAGCTTCTATTACCATCAGACTGTTGAACAGCTTCTATTACCATCAGACTGCTGAACAGCTTCTATTACCATCAGACTGTTGAACAGCTTCTATTACCAGACCATCAGACTGTTGAACAGCTTCTATTACCATCAGACTGTTGAACAGCTTCTATTACCATCAGACTGTTAAACAGCTTTTGATTACCGACATCAGACTGTTGAACAGCTTTTATTACCATCAGACTGTTGAACAGCTTCTATTACCAGACATTCAGACTGTTGAACAGCTTTTATTACCAGACCATCAGAATGTTGAACAGCTTCTATTACCATCAGACTGTTTAAAAAGATTCTATTACCAGACCATCAGACTGTTGAACAGCTTCTATTACCAGACATTCAGACTGTTGAACAGCTTCTATTACCAGACCATCAGACTGTTGAACAGCTTCTATTACCATCAGACTGTTGAAAAGATTATATTACCAGACCATCAGACTGTTGAACAGCTTCTATTACCAGACATGCAGACTTTTGAACAGCTTCTATTACCAGACCATCAGACTGTTGAACAGATTCTATTACCATCAGACTGTTGAACAGATTCTATTACCATCAGACTGTTGAACAGCTTCTATTAACATCAGACTGTTGAATAGCTTCTATTACTCTCAGACTGTTGAACAGCTTCTATTACCATCAGACTGTTGAACAGCTTCTATTACCAGACCATCAGACTGTTGAACAACTTCTATTACCATCAGACTGGTGAACAGCTTCTATTACCATCAGACTGTTGAACAGCTTCTATTACCATCAGACTGTTAAACAGCTTTGATTACCATACCATCAGACTGTTGAACAGCTTCTATTACCAGACCATCAGACTGTTGAACAGCTTCTATTACCATCAGACTGTTGAACAGCTTCTATTACCAGACCATCAGACTGTTGAACAGCTTCTATTACCAGACCATCAGACTGTTGAACAGCTTCTATTAACATCAAATTGTTGAACAGCTTCTATTACCATCAGACTGTTGAACAGCTTTTATTACCATCAGACTGTTGAAAAGCTTCTATTACCAGACCATCAGATTGTTGAACAGCTTCTATTACCAGACACTCAGACTGTTGACCAGCTTCTATTACCATCAGACTGTTGAACAGCTTTTATTACCATCAGACTGTTGAACAGCTTCTATCACCAGACCATCAGACTGTTGAACAGCTTCTATTAACATCAGACTGTTGAACAGCTTCTATTACCATCAGACTGTTGAACAGCTTCTATTACCATCAGACTGTTGAACAGTTTCTATTAACATCAGACTGTTGTACAGTTTCTATTACCATCAGACTGTTGAACAGCTTCTATTACCATCAGACTGTTGAACAGCTTCTATTACCAGACCATCAGACTGTTGAACAGCTTCTATTACCATCAGACTGTTGAACAGCTTTGATTACCAGACCATCAGACTGTTGAACAGCTTCTATTCAAGACCATCAGACTGTTGAACAGCTTCTATTACCATCAGACTGTTGAAAAGATTATATTACCAGACCATCAGACTGTTGAACAGCTTCTATTACAACAATCAGACTGTTGAACAGCTTCTATTACCAGACCATCAGACTGTTGAACAGCTTCTATTACCATCAGACTGTTGAAAAGATTATATTACCAGACCATCAGACTGTTGAACAGCTTCTATTACCAGACATGCAGACTTTTGAACAGCTTCTATTACCAGACCATCAGACTGTTGAACAGATTCAATTACCATCAGACTGTTGAACAGATTCTATTACCATCAGACTGGTGAACAGCTTCTATTAACATCAGACTGTTGAATAGCTTCTATTACTATCAGACTGATGAACAGCTTCTATTAACATCAGACTGTTGAACAGCTTCTATTACCATCAGACTGTTGAACAGCTTCTATTACCAGACCATCAGACTGTTGAACAGCTTCTATTACCATCAGACTGTTGAACAGCTTCTATTACCATCAGACTGTTGAACAGCTTCTATTACCATCAGACTGTTGAACAGCTTTTATTACCATCAGACTGTTGAACAGCTTCTATCACCAGACCATCAGACTGTTGAACAGCTTCGATTAACATCAGACTGTTGAATAGCTTCTATTACCATCAGACTGTTGAACAGCTTCTATTACCATCAGACTGTTGTACAGTTCATATTACCATCAGACTGTTGAACAGCTTCTATTACCATCAGACTGTTGAACAGCTTCTATTACCAGACCATCAGACTGTTGAACAGCTTCTATTACCATCAGACTGTTGAACAGCTTCTATTACCATCAGACTGTTGAACAGCTTCTATTACCATCAGACTGTTGAACAGCTTCGATTAACCATCAGACTGTTGAACAGCTTCTATTACCAGACCATCAGACTGTTGAACAGCTTCTATTAACATCAGACTGTTGAATAGCTTCTATTACCATCAGACTGTTGAACAGCTTCTATTCAACCATCAGACTGTTGTACAGCTTCTATTAACATCAGACTGTTGAACAGCTTCTATTACCATCAGACTGTTGAACAGCTTCTATTACCATCAGACTGTTGAACAGCTTCTATTACCAGACCATCAGACTGTTGAACAGCTTCTATTAACCATCAGACTGTTAAACAGCTTTGATTACCAACCATCAGACTGTTGAACAGCTTCTATTACAAGACCATCAGACTGTTGAACAGCTTCTATTACCATCAGACTGTTGAACAGATTCTATTCGACCATCAGACTGTTGAACAGCTTCTATTACCGGCATCAGACTGTTGAACAGCTTCTATTACCAGACCATCAGACTGTTGAACAGCTTCTATTACCATCAGACTGTTGAAAAGCTTCTATTACCAGACCATCAGACTGTTGAACAGCTTCTATTACCCATCAGACTTTTGAACAGCTTCTATTACCAGACCATCAGACTGTTGAACAGCTTCTATTACCATCAGACTGTTGAACAGCTTCTATTACCATCAGACTGTTGAACAGCTTCTATTAACATCAGACTGTTGAACAGCTTCTATTACCAACTCAGACTGTTGAACAGCTTCTATTACCATCAGACTGTTGACAGCTTCTATTACCATCAGACTGTTGAACAGCTTCTTATTACCGACCATCAGACTGTTGAACAGCTTCTATTACCATCAGACTGTTGAACAGCTTCTATTACCATCAGACTGTTGAACAGCTTCTATTACCATCAGACTGTTGAACAGCTTATTACCATCAGACTGTTGAACAGCTTCTATCACCAGACCATCAGACTGTTGAACAGCTTCGATTACCATCAGACTGTTGAACAGCTTCTATTACCATCAGACTGTTGAACAGCTTCTATTACCATCAGACTGTTGAACAGCTTCTATTACCATCAGACTGTTGAACAGCTTCTATTACCATCAGACTGTTGAACAGCTTCTTTAACCAGACCATCAGACTGTTGAACAGCTTCTATTACCATCGGACTGTTGAACAGCTTCTATTACCATCAGACTGTTGAACAGCTTCTATTACCATCAGACTGTTGAACAGCTTCTATTACCATCAGACTGTTGAACAGCTTCTATTACCAGACCAGAGACTGTTGAACAGCTTCTATTACCATCAGACTGTTGAAAAGATTCTATTACCGACCATCAGACTGTTGAACAGCTTCTATTACCATACCATCAGACTGTTGAATAGCTTCTATTACCAGTCAGACTGTTGAACAGCTTCTATTACCATCAGACTGTTGAACAGCTTCATACCGGACAATCAGACTGTTGAACAGCTTCTATTACGACCATCAGACTGTTGAACAGCTTCTATTACCAGACCATCAGACTGTTGAACAGCTTCTATTACCATCAGACTGTTGAACAGCTTCTATTACCATCAGACTGTTGAACAGCTTCTATTACCATCAGACTGTTGAACAGCTTCTATTACCATCAGACTGTTGAACAGCTTCTATTACCAGACCATCAGACTGTTGAACAGCTTCTATTACCATCAGACTGTTGAACAGCTTCTATTGACCATCAGACTGTTGAACAGCTTCTATTACCGATCAGACTGTTGAACAGCTTCTATTACCATCAGACTGTTGAACAGCTTCTATTACCACATCAGACTGTTGAACAGCTTCTATTACGACCATCAGACTGTTGAACAGCTTCTATTACCATCAGACTGTTGAAAAGCTTCTATTACGACCATCAGACTGTTGAACAGCTCTTGTCAGACATCAGACTGTTGAACAGCTTCTATTACCATCAGACTGTTGAACAGCTTCTATTACCATCAGACTGTTGAACAGCTTCTATTCACCATCAGACTGTTGAACAGCTTCTATTACATCAGACTGTTGAACAGCTTCTATTAGACCATCAGACTGTTGAACAGCTTCTATTACCATCAGACTGTTGAACAGCTTCTATTACCATCAGACTGTTGAACAGCTTCTATTACCATCAGACTGTTGAACAGCTTCTATTAACATCAGACTGTTGAACAGCTTCTATTACCATCAGACTGTTGAACAGCTTCTATTACCATCAGACTGTTGAACAGCTTCTATTACCAGACCATCAGACTGTTGAACAGCTTCTATTACCATCAGACTGTTGAACAGCTTCCTGATACCAGTACCATCAGACTGTTGAACAGCTTCTATTACAGACCATCAGACTGTTGAACAGCTTCTATTACCATCAGACTGTTGAAAAGCTTATATTACCACAGACTGTTAGACGTTGAACAGCTTCTATTACCATCAGACTGTTGAACAGCTTTCAGACCATCAGACTGTTGAACAGCTTCTATTACCATCAGACTGTTGAACAGCATTATATTACAACCATCAGACTGTTGAACAGCTTCTATTACCAGACATCCGGTTGAACAGCTTCTATTCCAGACCATCAGACTGTTGAACAGCTTCTATTACCATCAGACTGTTGAACAGCTTCTATTACCATCAGACCGTTGAACAGCTTCTATTAACATCAGACTGTTGAATAGCTTCTATTACCATCAGACTGATGAACAGCTTCTATTACCATCAGACTGTTGAACAGTTTCTATTACCATCAGACTGTTGAACAGCTTCTATTACCAGACCATCAGACTGTTGAACAACTTCTACTACCATCAGACTGTTGAACAGCTTCTATTACCATCAGACTGTTGAACAGCTTCTATTACCATCAGACTGTTGAACAGCTTCTATTACCATCAGACTGTTGAACAGCTTCTATACCAGACCATCAGACTGTTGAACAGCTTCGATTAACATCAGACTGTTGAATAGCTTCTATTACCATCAGACTGTTGAACAGCTTCTATTACCATCAGACTGTTGAACAGCTTCTATTACCATCAGACTGTTGAACAGCTTCTATTACCATCAGACTGTTGAACAGCTTCTATTACCATCAGACTGTTGAAGCTCTTTACCAGACCATCAGACTGTTGAACAGCTTCTATTACCATCAGACTGTTGAACAGCTTCTATTACCATCAGACTGTTGAACAGCTTCTATTACCATCAGACTGTTAAACAGCTTTGATTACTACCATCAGACTGTTGAACAGCTTCTATTACCGACCAGAGACTGTTGAACAGCTTCTATTACCATCAGACTGTTGAAACAGCTTCTATTACCAACCATCAGACTGTTGAACAGCTTCTATTACCAGACCATCAGACTGTTGATTAGCTTCTATTACCATTCAGACTGTTGAACAGCTTCTATTACCATCAGACTGTTGAACAGCTTCTATTACCAGACAATCAGACTGTTGAACAGCTTCTATTCGACCATCAGACTGTTGAACAGCTTCTATTACGACCATCAGACTGTTGAACAGCTTCTATTACCATCAGACTGTTGAACAGCTTCTATTACCATCAGACTGTTGAACAGTTTCTATTACCATCAGACTGCTGAACAGCTTCTATTACCATCAGACTGTTGAACAGCTTCTATTACCAGACCATCAGACTGTTGAACAGCTTCTATTACCATCAGACTGTTGAACAGCTTCTACTGTACCATCAGACTGTTGAACAGCTTCTATTACCATCAGACTGTTGAACAGCTTCTATTACCATCAGACTGTTGAACAGCTTCTATTACCAGACTCAGACTGTTGAACAGCTTTTATTACCAGACCATCAGACTGTTGAACAGCTTCTATTACCATCAGACTGTTGAACAGCTTCTATTACCAGTCAGACTGTTGAACAGCTTCTATTACGCATTCAGACTGTTGAACAGCTTCTATTCCAGACCATCAGACTGTTGAACAGCTTCTATTACCATCAGACTGTTGAACAGCTTCTATTACCAGACCATCAGACTGTTGAACAGCTTCTATTACCATCAGACTGTTGAACAGCTTCTATTACCATCAGACTGGTTGAACAGCTTCTATTACCATCAGACTGTTGAACAGCTTCTATTACCACCAGACTGTTGAACAGCTTCTATTACCACCAGACTGTTGAACAGCTTCTATTACCACCAGACTGTTGAACAGCTTCTATTACCACCAGACTGTTGAACAGCTTCTATTACCGACCATCAGACTGTTGAACAGCTTCTATTACCATCAGACTGTTGAACAGCTTCTATTACCATCAGACTGTTGAACAGCTTCTATTACCATCAGACTGTTGAAAGCGTCTGATTACCATCAGACTGTTGAACAGCTTCTATGACCACCAGACTGTTGAACAGCTTCTATTACCACCAGACTGTTGAAAAGCTTCTATTACCAGACCATCAGACTGTTGAACAGCTTCTATTACCATCAGACTGTTGAACAGCTTCTATTACCAGACCATCAGACTGTTGAACAGCTTCTATTACCATCAGACTGTTGAACAGCTTCTATTACCACCAGACTGTTGAACAGCTTCTATTACCATCAGACTGTTGAACAGCTTCTATCACCATCAGACTGTTGAACAGCTTCTATTGACCATCAGACTGTTGAACAGCTTCTATTCACCATCAGACTGTTGAACAGCTTCTATTACCATCAGACTGTTGAACAGCTTCTATTACCATCGGACTGTTGAACAGCTTCTATTACCACCATCAGACTGTTGAACAGCTTCTATTACCATCAGACTGTTGAACAGCTTCTATTACCATCAGACTGTTGAACAGCTTCTATTACCATCAGACTGTTGAACAGCTTCTATTCCAGACCATCAGACTGTTGAACAGCTTCTATTACCACATCAGACTGTTGAACAGCTTCTATTACCATCAGACTGTTGAACAGCTTCTATTACCATCAGACTGTTGAACAGCTTCTATGACCATCAGACTGTTGAACAGCTTCTATTACCATCAGACTGTTGAACAGCTTCTATTACCATCAGACTGTTGAACAGCTTCTATTACCATCAGACTGTTGAACAGCTTCTATTACCATCAGACTGTTGAACAGCTTCTATTACCATCAGACTGTTGAACAGCTTCTATTACCATCAGACTGTTGAACAGCTTCTTTCACCATCAGACTGTTGAACAGCTTCTATTACCATCAGACTGTTGAACAGCTTCTATTGACCATCAGACTGTTGAACAGCTTCTAATACCATCAGACTGTTGAACAGCTTCTATTACCATCAGACTGTTGAACAGCTTCTATTCGACCATCAGACTGTTGAACAGCTTCTATTACCATCAGACTGTTGAACAGCTTCTTTACCAGACCATCAGACTGTTGAACAGCTTCTATTACCATCAGACTGTTGAACAGCTTCATTACCATCAGACTGTTGAACAGCTTCTATTTACCAGACCATCAGACTGTTGAACAGCTTCTATTACCATCAGACTGTTGAACAGCTTCTATTACCATCAGACTGTTGAACAGCTTCTATTAGACCATCAGACTGTTGAACAGCTTCTATTACCATCAGACTGTTGAACAGCTTCTATTACACTCAGACTGTTGAACAGCTTCTATTACCATCAGACTGTTGAACAGCTTCTATTACCAGACCATCAGACTGTTGAACAGCTTCTATTACCATCAGACTGTTGAACAGCTTCTATTACCATCAGACTGTTGAACAGCTTCTATTACCATCAGACTGTTGAACAGCTTCTATTACCATCAGACTGTTGAACAGCTTCTATTACCATCAGACTGTTGAACAGCTTCTATTACCATCAGACTGTTGAACAGCTTCTATTAGACCATCAGACTGTTGAACAGCTTCTATTACGACCATCAGACTGTTGAACAGCTTCTATTACCATCAGACTGTTGAACAGCTTCTATTACCATCAGACTGTTGAACAGCTTCTATTACCATCAGACTGTTGAACAGCTTCTATTACCATCAGACTGTTGAACAGCTTCTATTACCATCAGACTGTTGAACAGCTTCTATTACCATCAGACTGTTGAACAGCTTCTATTACCATCAGACTGTTGAACAGCTTCTATTACCATCAGACTGTTGAACAGCTTCTATTACCATCAGACTGTTGAACAGCTTCTATTACCATCAGACTGTTGAACAGCTTCTATTACCATCAGACTGTTGAACAGCTTCTATTACCATCAGACTGTTGAACAGCTTCTATTACCATCAGACTGTTGAACAGCTTCTATTACCATCAGACTGTTGAACGCTTCTAACCATCAGACTGTTGAACAGCTTCTATTACCATCAGACTGTTGAACAGCTTCTATTAGACCATCAGACTGTTGAACAGCTTCTATTACCATCAGACTGTTGAACAGCTTCTATTACCATCAGACTGTTGAACAGCTTCTATTACCATCAGACTGTTGAAAAGCTTCTATTACCATCAGACTGTTGAACAGCTTCTATTACCATCAGACTGTTGAACAGCTTCTATTAGACCATCAGACTGTTGAACAGCTTCTATTACCATCAGACTGTTGAACAGCTTCTATTACCATCAGACTGTTGAACAGCTTCTATTACCATCAGACTGTTGAACAGCTTCTATTACCATCAGACTGTTGAACAGCTTCTATTACCATCAGACTGTTGAACAGCTTCCAGACTGTTGAACAGCTTAGTACCATCAGACTGTTGAACAGCTTCTATTACCATCAGACTGTTGAACAGCTTCTATTACCATCAGACTGTTGAACAGCTTCTATTACCATCAGACTGTTGAACAGCTTCTATCAACCATCAGACTGTTGAACAGCTTCTATTACCATCAGACTGTTGAACAGCTTCTATTACCATCAGACTGTTGAACAGCTTCTATTACCATCAGACTGTTGAACAGCTTCTATTACCATGAGAATGTTGAACAGCTTCTATTACCAGACCATCAGACTGTTGAACAGCTTCTATTACCATCAAACTGTTGAACAGCTTCTATTACCATCAAACTGTTGAACAGCTTCTATTACCATCAGACTGTTGAACAGCTTCTTTTACCATCAGACTGTTGAACAGCTTCTATTACCATCAGACTGTTGAACAGCTTCTATTACCCATCAGACTGTTGAACAGCTTCTATTACCATCAGACTGTTGAACAGCTTCTATTACCATCAGACTGTAGCTTCTATTACCATCAGACTGTTGAACAGCTTCTATTACCATCAGACTGTTGAACAGCTTCTATTACCATCAGACTGTTGAACAGCTTCTATTACCATCAGACTGTTGAACAGCTTCTATTACCATCAGACTGTTGAACAGCTTCTATTACCATCAGACTGTTGAACAGCTTCTATTAGACCATCAGACTGTTGAACAGCTTCTATTGACCATCAGACTGTTGAACAGCTTCTATTGACCATCAGACTGTTGAACAGCTTCTATTACCATCAGACTGTTGAACAGCTTCTATTAACCATCAGACTGTTGAACAGCTTCTATTACCATCAGACTGTTGAACAGCTTCTACATCGCTGTTGAACAGCTTCTATTACCATCAGACTGTTGAACAGCTTCTATTACCATCAGACTGTTGAACAGCTTCTTTTACCATCAGACTGTTGAACAGCTTCTATTACCATCAGACTGTTGAACAGCTTCTTCTAGCCATCAGACTGTTGAACAGCTTCTATTACCATCAGACTGTTGAACAGCTTCTATTACCATCAGACTGTTGAACAGCTTCTATTCGACCATCAGACTGTTGAACAGCTTCTATTACCATCAGACTGTTGAACAGCTTCTATTACCATCAGACTGTTGAACAGCTTCTATTACCAGACCATCAGACTGTTGAACAGCTTCTATTACCATCAGACTGTTGAACAGCTTCTATACCGACCATCAGACTGTTGAACAGCTTCTATTACCATCAGACTGTTGAACAGCTTCTAGTACCATCAGACTGTTGAACAGCTTCTATTACCATCAGACTGTTGAACAGCTTTCTATTACCATCAGACTGTTGAACAGCTTCTATTACCATCAGACTGTTGAACAGCTTCTATAACCATCAGACTGTTGAACAGCTTCTATTACCATCAGACTGTTGAACAGCTTCTATTACCATCAGACTGTTGAACAGCTTCTATTACCATCAGACTGTTGAACAGCTTCTATTACCATCAGACTGTTGAACAGCTCTCTATTACCATCAGACTGTTGAACAGCTTCTATTACCATCAGACTGTTGAACAGCTTCTCAGTACCATCAGACTGTTGAACAGCTTCTATTACCATCAGACTGTTGAACAGCTTCTATTACCAATCAGACTGTTGAACAGCTTCTATTACCATCAGACTGTTGAACAGCTTCTATTACCATCAGACTGTTGAACAGCTTCTATTACCATCAGACTGTTGAACAGCTTCTATTACCATCAGACTGTTGAACAGCTTCTATTACCATCAGACTGTTGAACAGCTTCTATTACCATCAGACTGTTGAACAGCTTCTATTACCATCAGACTGTTGAACAGCTTCTATTACCATCAGACTGTTGAACAGCTTCTATTACCATCAGACTGTTGAACAGCTTCTATTACCATCAGACTGTTGAACAGCTTCTATTACCATCAGACTGTTGAACAGCTTCTATTACCATCAGACTGTTGAACAGCTTCTATTACCATCAGACTGTTGAACAGCTTCTATTACCATCAGACTGTTGAACAGCTTCTATTACCGATTCAGACTGTTGAACAGCTTCTATTACCATCAGACTGTTGAACAGCTTCTATTCGACCATCAGACTGTTGAACAGCTTCCATGACCATCAGACTGTTGAACAGCTTCTATTACCATCAATGTGACTGAACAGCTTCTATTACCATCAGACTGTTGAACAGCTTCTATTACCATCAGACTGTTGAACAGCTTCTATTCCAGACCATCAGACTGTTGAACAGCTTCTATTACCATCAGACTGTTGAACAGCTTCTATTAACCATCAGACTGTTGAACAGCTTCTATTACCATCAGACTGTTGAACAGCTTCTATTACCATCAGACTGTTGAACAGCTTCTATTACCATCAGACTGTTGAACAGCTTCTATTACCATCAGACTGTTGAACAGCTTCTATTACCATCAGACTGTTGAACAGCTTCTATTACCATCAGACTGTTGAACAGCTTCTATTACCATCAGACTGTTGAACAGCTTCTACTGACCATCAGACTGTTGAACAGCTTCTATTACCATCGACTGTACAGACTGTTGAACAGCTTCTATTACCATCAGACTGTTGAACAGCTTCTATTACCATCAGACTGTTGAACACTTCTATTACCATCAGACTGTTGAACAGCTTCTATTACCATCAGACTGTTGAACAGCTTCTATTACCATCAGACTGTTGAACAGCTTCTATTAACCATCAGACTGTTGAACAGCTTCTATTACCATCAGACTGTTGAACAGCTTCTATTACCATCAGACTGTTGAACAGCTTCTATTACCATCAGACTGTTGAACAGCTTCTAGTACCATCAGACTGTTGAACAGCTTCTATTACCATCAGACTGTTGAACAGCTTCTATTCCAACCATCAGACTGTTGAACAGCTTCTATTACCCATCAGACTGTTGAACAGCTTCTATTACCATCAGACTGTTGAACAGCTTCTATTACCATCAGACTGTTGAACAGCTTCTATTACCATCAGACTGTTGAACTAGCTTCTAGTTACCATCAGACTGTTGAACAGACTCTATTACCATCAGACTGTTGAACAGCTTCTATTACCATCAGACTGTTGAACAGCTTCTATTACCATCAGACTGTTGAACAGCTTCTATTACCATCAGACTGTTGAACAGCTTCATATTACCATCAGACTGTTGAACAGCTTCTATTACCATCAGACTGTTGAACAGCTTCTATTACCATCAGACATGTTGAACAGCTTCTATTACCATCAGACTGTTGAACAGCTTCTATTACCATCAGACTGTTGAACAGCTTCTATTACCATCAGACTGTTGAACAGCTTCTATTACCCAGACCCAGACTGTTGAACAGCTTCTATTACCATCAGACTGTTGAACAGCTTCTATTACCATCAGACTGTTGAACAGCTTCTATTACCATCAGACTGTTGAACAGCTTCTATTACCATCAGACTGTTGAACAGCTTCTATTACCATCAGACTGTTGAACAGCTTCTATTACCATCAGACTGTTGAACAGCTTCTATTACCATCAGACTGTTGAACAGCTTCTATTACCATCAGACTGTTGAACAGCTTCTATTGACCATCAGACTGTTGAACAGCTTCTATTAGACCATCAGACTGTTGAACAGCTTCTATTACCATCAGACTGTTGAACAGCTTCTATTACCATCAGACTGTTGAACAGCTTCTATTCAGACCATCAGACTGTTGAACAGCTTCTATTACCATCAGACTGTTGAACAGCTTCTATTACCATCAGACTGTTGAACAGCTTCTATCACCATCAGACTGTTGAACAGCTTCTATTACCATCAGACTGTTGAACAGCTTCTATTACCATCAGACTGTTGAACAGCTTCTATTACCATCAGACTGTTGAACAGCTTCTATTACCATCAGACTGTTGAACAGCTTCTATTACCATCAGACTGTTGAACAGCTTCTAGTACCATCAGACTGTTGAACAGCTTCTATTACCATCAGACTGTTGAACAGCTTCTATTCGACCATCAGACTGTTGAACAGCTTCTATTACCATCAGACTGTTGAACAGCTTCTATTACCATCAGACTGTTGAACAGCTTCTCTTACCATCAGACTGTTGAACAGCTTCTATTACCATCAGACTGTTGAACAGCTTCTATTACGACCATCAGACTGTTGAACAGCTTCTATTACCATCAGACTGTTGAACAGCTTCTATTACCACCAGACTGTTGAACAGCTTCTATTACCATCAGACTGTTGAACAGCTTCTATTACCATCAGACTGTTGAACAGCTTCTATTACCATCAGATTGTTGATCAGCTTCTATTACCAGACCATCAGACTGTTCAACAGCTTCTATTACCATCAGACTGTTGAACAGCTTCTATTACCATCAGACTGTTGAACAGCTTCTATTACCATCAGACTGTTGAACAGCTTCTATTACCATCAGACTGTTGAACAGCTTCTAACATACCATCAGACTGTTGAACAGCTTCTATTACCATCAGACTGTTGAACAGCTTCTATTACCATCAGACTGTTGAACAGCTTCTATTACCATCAGACTGTTGAACAGCTTCTATTACCATCAGACTGTTGAACAGCTTCTATTACCATCAGACTGTTGAACAGCTTCTATTACCATCAGACTGTTGAACAGCTTCTATTACCATCAGACTGTTGAACAGCTTCTATTACCATCAGACTGTTGAACAGCTTCTATTACCATCAGACTGTTGCACTTCTATTACCATATCAGACTGTTGAACAGCTTCTATTACCATCAGACTGTTGAACAGCTTCTATTACCATCAGACTGTTGAACGGCTTCTATTGTACCATCAGACTGTTGAACAGCTTCTATTACCATCAGACTGTTGAACAGCTTCTATTACCATCAGACTGTTGAACAGCTTCTATTACCATCAGACTGTTGAACAGCTTCTATTACCATCAGACTGTTGAACAGCTTCTATTACACCATCAGACTGTTGAACAGCTTCTATATACCATCAGACTGTTGAACAGCTTCTATTACCATCAGACTGTTGAACAGCTTCAGTACCATCAGACTGTTGAACAGCTTCTATTACCATCAGACTGTTGAACAGCTTCTATTACCATCAGACTGTTGAACAGCTTCTATTACCATCAGACTGTTGAACAGCTTCTATTACCATCAGACTGTTGAACAGCTTCTATTACCATCAGACTGTTGAACAGCTTCTATTCAACCATCAGACTGTTGAACAGCTTCTATTAGACCATCAGACTGTTGAACAGCTTCTATTACCATCAGACTGTTGAACAGCTTCTATTTACCAACCATCAGACTGTTGAACAGCTTCTATTACCATCAGACTGTTGAACAGCTTCTATTACCATCAGACTGTTGAACAGCTTCTATTACCATCAGACTGTTGAACAGCTTCTATTTACCATCAGACTGTTGAACAGCTTCTATTACCAAACACAGACTGTTGAACAGCTTCTATTACCATCAGACTGTTGAACAGCTTCTATTACCATCAGACTGTTGAACAGCTTCTATTACCATCAGACTGTTGAACAGCTTCTATTACCATCAGACTGTTGAACAGCTTCTATTACCATCAGACTGTTGAACAGCTTCTATTGACCATCAGACTGTTGAACAGCTTCTATTACCATCAGACTGTTGAACAGCTTCTATTACCATCAGACTGTTGAACAGCTTCTATTCCCATCAGACTGTTGAACAGCTTCTATTACCATCAGACTGTTGAACAGCTTCTTATTACCATCAGACTGTTGAACAGCTTCTATTACCATCAGACTGTTGAACAGCTTCTATTACCATCAGACTGTTGAACAGCTTCTATTGACCATCAGACTGTTGAACAGCTTCTATTACCATCAGACTGTTGAACAGCTTCTATTACCATCAGACTGTTGAACAGCTTCTATTACCATCAGACTGTTGAACAGCTTCTATTACCATCAGACTGTTGAACAGCTTCTATTACCATCAGACTGTTGAACAGCTTCTATTACCATCAGACTGTTGAACAGCTTCTATTAAACCATCAGACTGTTGAACAGCTTCTATTACCATCAGACTGTTGAACAGCTTCTATTACCATCAGACTGTTGAACAGCTTCTATTACCATCAGACTGTTGAACAGCTTCTACAACCATCAGACTGTTGAACAGCTTCTATTACCATCAGACTGTTGAACAGCTTCTATTACCATCAGACTGTTGAACAGCTTCTATTACCATCAGACTGTTGAACAGCTTCTATTACCATCAGACTGTTGAACAGCTTCTATTACACCATCAGACTGTTGAACAGCTTCTATTACCATCAGACTGTTGAACAGCTTCTATTGACCATCAGACTGTTGAACAGCTTCTATTACCATCAGACTGTTGAACAGCTTCTATTAACCATCAGACTGTTGAACAGCTTCTATTACCATCAGACTGTTGAACAGCTTCTATTCCGACCATCAGACTGTTGAACAGCTTCTATTACCATCAGACTGTTGAACAGCTTCTATTACCATCAGACTGTTGAACAGCTTCTATTACCATCAGACTGTTGAACAGCTTCTATTACCATCAGACTGTTGAACAGCTTCTATTACCATCAGACTGTTGAACAGCTTCTATTAACCATCAGACTGTTGAACAGCTTCTATTACCATCAGACTGTTGAACGCTTACTACCATCAGACTGTTGAACAGCTTCTATTACCATCAGACTGTTGAACAGCTTCCATTACCATCAGACTGTTGAACAGCTTCTATTACCATCAGACTGTTGAACAGCTTCTATTACCATCAGACTGTTGAACAGCTTCTATTCAGACCATCAGACTGTTGAATAGCTTCTATTACCATCAGACTGTTGAACAGCTTCTATTACCATCAGACTGTTGAACAGCTTCTATTACCATCAGACTGTTGAACAGCTTCTATTACCATCAGACTGTTGAACAGCTTCTATTACCATCAGACTGTTGAACAGCTTCTATTGCCCATCAGACTGTTGAACAGCTTCTATTACCATCAGACTGTTGAACAGCTTATACTAGACCATCAGACTGTTGAACAGCTTCTATTACCATCAGACTGTTGAACAGCTTCTATTACCATCAGACTGTTGAACAGCTTCTATTACCATCAGACTGTTGAACAGCTTCTATTAACCATCAGACTGTTGAACAGCTTCTATTACCATCAGACTGTTGAACAGCTTCTATTACCATCAGACTGTTGAACAGCTTCTATTACCATCAGACTGTTGAACAGCTTCTATTACCATCAGACTGTTGAACAGCTTCTATTACCATCAGACTGTTGAACAGCTTCTATTACCATCAGACTGTTGAACAGCTTCTATTACCATCAGACTGTTGAACAGCTTCTATTACCATCAGACTGTTGAACAGCTTCTATTACCATCAGACTGTTGAACAGCTTCTATTACCATCAGACTGTTGAACAGCTTCTATTACCATCAGACTGTTGAACAGCTTCTATTACCATCAGACTGTTGAACAGCTTCTATTACCATCAGACTGTTGAACAGCTTTCTACTACCATCAGACTGTTGAACAGCTTTTATTACCATCAGACTGTTGAACAGCTTCTATTACCATCAGACTGTTGAACAGCTTCTATTACCATCAGACTGTTGAACAGCTTCTATTACCATCAGACTGTTGAACAGCTTCTATTACCATCAGACTGTTGAACAGCTTCTATTACCATCAGACTGTTGAACAGCTTCTATTCCAGACCATCAGACTGTTGAACAGCTTCTATTACCATCAGACTGTTGAACAGCTTCTATTAACCATCAGACTGTTGAACAGCTTCTATTACCATCAGACTGTTGAACAGCTTCTATTACCATCAGACTGTTGAACAGCTTCTATTACCATCAGACTGTTAACAGCTTCTATTACCATCAGACTGTTGAACAGCTTCTATTACCATCAGACTGTTGAACAGCTTCTATTACCATCAGACTGTTGAACAGCTTCTATTACCATCAGACTGTTGAACAGCTTCTATTACCATCAGACTGTTGAACAGCTTCTACTTACCATCAGACTGTTGAACAGCTTCTATTACCATCAGACTGTTGAACAGCCATACCATCAGACTGTTGAACAGCTTCTGTTTGACCATCAGACTGTTGAACAGCTTCTATTACCATCAGACTGTTGAACAGCTTCTATTAGACCATCAGACTGTTGAACAGCTTCTATTACCATCAGACTGTTGAACAGCTTCTATTACCATCAGACTGTTGAACAGCTTCTATTAGACCATCAGACTGTTGAACAGCTTCTATTCGACCATCAGACTGTTGAACAGCTTCTATTACCATCAGACTGTTGAACAGCTTCTATTAACCATCAGACTGTTGAACAGCTTCTATTACCATCAGACTGTTGAACAGCTTCTATTACCATCAGACTGTTGAACAGCTTCTATTAACCATCAGACTGTTGAACAGCTTCTAGTACCATCAGACTGTTGAACAGCTTCTATTCAACCATCAGACTGTTGAACAGCTTCTATTACCATCAGACTGTTGAACAGCTTCTATTACCATCAGACTGTTGAACAGCTTCTATTACCATCAGACTGTTGAACAGCTTCTATTACCATCAGACTGTTGAACAGCTTCTATTACCATCAGACTGTTGAACAGCTTCTATTACCATCAGACTGTTGAACAGCTTCTATTACCATCAGACTGTTGAACAGCTTCTATTACCATCAGACTGTTGAACAGCTTCTATTCAGACCATCAGACTGTTGAACAGCTTCTATTACCATCAGACTGTTGAACAGCTTCTATTACCATCAGACTGTTGAACAGCTTCTATTACCATCAGACTGTTGAACAGCTTCTATTACCATCAGACTGTTGAATAGCTTCTATGACCATCAGACTGTTGAACAGCTTCTATTACCATCAGACTGTTGAACAGCTTCTATTAGACCATCAGACTGTTGAACAGCTTCTATTACCATCAGACTGTTGAACAGCTTCTATTACCATCAGACTGTTGAACAGCTTCTATTACCATCAGACTGTTGAACAGCTTCTATTACCATCAGACTGTTGAACAGCTTCTATTACCATCAGACTGTTGAACAGCTTCTATTGCCATCAGACTGTTGAACAGCTTCTATTGACCATCAGACTGTTGAACAGCTTCTATTACACCATCAGACTGTTGAACAGCTTCTATTACCATCAGACTGTTGAACAGCTTCTATTACCATCAGACTGTTGAACAGCTTCTATTACCATCAGACTGTTGAACAGCTTCTATTACCATCAGACTGTTGAACAGCTTCTATTACCACCAGACTGTTGAACAGCTTCTATTACCATCAGACTGTTGAACAGCTTCTATTACCATCAGACTGTTGAACAGCTTCTATTACCATCAGACTGTTGAACAGCTTCTATTACCATCAGACTGTTGAACAGCTTCTATTACCAGACCATCAGACTGTTGAACAGCTTCTATTACCATCAGACTGTTGAACAGCTTCTATTACCATCAGACTGTTGAACAGCTTCTATTACCATCAGACTGTTGAACAGCTTCTGTTACCATCAGACTGTTGAACAGCTTCTATTACCATCAGACTGTTGAACAGCTTCTATTACCATCAGACTGTTGAACGCTTCTATTACCATCAGACTGTTGAACAGCTTCTATTACCATCAGACTGTTGAACAGCTTCTTACCTGACCATCAGACTGTTGAACAGCTTCTATTACCATCAGACTGTTGAACAGCTTCTATTACCATCAGACTGTTGAACAGCTTCTATTACCATCAGACTGTTGAACAGCTTCTATTACCATCAGACTGTTGAACAGCTTCTATTCAGACCATCAGACTGTTGAACAGCTTCTATTACCATCAGACTGTTGAACAGCTTCTATTACCATCAGACTGTTGAACAGCTTCTATTACCATCAGACTGTTGAACAGCTTCTATTACCATCAGACTGTTGAACAGCTTCTATTACCATCAGACTGTTGAACAGCTTCTATTACCATCAGACTGTTGAACAGCTTCTATTGACCATCAGACTGTTGAACAGCTTCTATTACCATCAGACTGTTGAACAGCTTCTATTACCATCAGACTGTTGAACAGCTTCTATTACCATCAGACTGTTGAACAGCTTCTATTACCATCAGACTGTTGAACAGCTTCTATTACCATCAGACTGTTGAACAGCTTCTATTACCATCAGACTGTTGAACAGCTTCTATTACCATCAGACTGTTGAACAGCTTCTATTACCATCAGACTGTTGAACAGCTTCTATTACCATCAGACTGTTGAACAGCTTCTATTAACCATCAGACTGTTGAACAGCTTCTATTACCATCAGACTGTTGAACAGCTTCTATTACCATCAGACTGTTGAACAGCTTCTATTACCATCAGACTGTTGAACAGCTTCTATTACCATCAGACTGTTGAACAGCTTCTATTAACCATCAGACTGTTGAACAGCTTCTATTACCATCAGACTGTTGAACAGCTTCTATTACCATCAGACTGTTGAACAGCTTCTATTACCATCAGACTGTTGAACAGCTTCTATTACCATCAGACTGTTGAACAGCTTCTATTACCATCAGACTGTTGAACAGCTTCTATTACCATCAGACTGTTGAACAGCTTCTATTACCATCAGACTGTTGAACAGCTTCATTACCATCAGACTGTTGAACAGCTTCTATTACCATCAGACTGTTGAACAGCTTCTATTACCATCAGACTGTTGAACAGCTTCTATTACCATCAGACTGTTGAACAGCTTCTATTACCATCAGACTGTTGAACAGCTTCTATTACCATCAGACTGTTGAACAGCTTCTATTACCATCAGACTGTTGAACAGCTTCTATTACCATCAGACTGTTGAACAGCTTCTATTACCATCAGACTGTTGAACAGCTTCTATTAGACCATCAGACTGTTGAACAGCTTCTATTACAGACCATCAGACTGTTGAACAGCTTCTATTACCATCAGACTGTTGAACAGCTTCTATTACCATCAGACTGTTGAACAGCTTCTATTACCATCAGACTGTTGAACAGCTTCTATTACCATCAGACTGTTGAACAGCTTCTATTACCATCAGACTGTTGAACAGCTTCTATTACCATCAGACTGTTGAACAGCTTCATTCAACCATCAGACTGTTGAACAGCTTCTATTACCATCAGACTGTTGAACAGCTTCTATTACCATCAGACTGTTGAACAGCTTCTATTACCATCAGACTGTTGAACAGCTTCTATTACCATCAGACTGTTGAACAGCTTCTATTACCATCAGACTGTTGAACAGCTTCTATTACCATCAGACTGTTGAACAGCTTCTATTACCATCAGACTGTTGAACAGCTTCTAACCATCAGACTGTTGAACAGCTTCTATTACCATCAGACTGTTGAACAGCTTCTATTACCATCAGACTGTTGAACAGCTTCTATTACCATCAGACTGTTGAACAGCTTCTATTACCGACCATCAGACTGTTGAACAGCTTCTATTACCATCAGACTGTTGAACAGCTTCTATTACCATCAGACTGTTGAACAGCTTCTATTACCATCAGACTGTTGAACAGCTTCTATTACCATCAGACTGTTGAACAGCTTCTATTACCATCAGACTGTTGAACAGCTTCTATTCCAGACCATCAGACTGTTGAACAGCTTCTATTACCATCAGACTGTTGAACAGCTTCTATTACCATCAGACTGTTGACCAGCTTCTATTACCATCAGACTGTTGAACAGCTTCTATTACCATCAGACTGTTGAACAGCTTCTATTACCATCAGACTGTTGAACAGCTTCTATTACCATCAGACTGTTGAACAGCTTCTATTACCATCAGACTGTTGAACAGCTTCTATTCACCATCAGACTGTTGAACAGCTTCTATTACCATCAGACTGTTGAACAGCTTCTATTACCATCAGACTGTTGAACAGCTTCTATTACCATCAGACTGTTGAACAGCTTCTATTAACCATCAGACTGTTGAACAGCTTCTATTACCATCAGACTGTTGAACAGCTTCTATTAGACCATCAGACTGTTGAACAGCTTCTATTACCATCAGACTGTTGAACAGCTTCTATTACCATCAGACTGTTGAACAGCTTCTATTACCATCAGACTGTTGAACAGCTTCTATTACCATCAGACTGTTGAACAGCTTCTATTACCATCAGACTGTTGAACAGCTTCTATTACCATCAGACTGTTGAACAGCTTCTATTACCATCAGACTGTTGAACAGCTTCTATTACCATCAGACTGTTGAACAGCTTCTATTACCATCAGACTGTTGAACAGCTTCTATTACCATCAGACTGTTGAACAGCTTCTATTACCATCAGACTGTTGAACAGCTTCTATTACCAGACCATCAGACTGTTGAACAGCTTCTATTACCATCAGACTGTTGAACAGCTTCTATTACCATCAGACTGTTGAACAGCTTCTATTACCATCAGACTGTTGAACAGCTTCTATTACCATCAGACTGTTGAACAGCTTCTATTACCATCAGACTGTTGAACAGCTTCTATTACCATCAGACTGTTGAACAGCTTCTATTCACCATCAGACTGTTGAACAGCTTCTATTACCATCAGACTGTTGAACAGCTTCTATTACCATCAGACTGTTGAACAGCTTCTATTACCATCAGACTGTTGAACAGCTTCTATTACCATCAGACTGTTGAACAGCTTCTATTACCATCAGACTGTTGAACAGCTTCTATTACCATCAGACTGTTGAACAGCTTCTATTACCATCAGACTGTTAACAGCTTCTATTACCATCAGACTGTTGAACAGCTTCTATTACCATCAGACTGTTGAACAGCTTCTATTACCATCAGACTGTTGAACAGCTTCTATTACACCATCAGACTGTTGAACAGCTTCTATTACCATCAGACTGTTGAACAGCTTCTATTACCATCAGACTGTTGAACAGCTTCTATTACCATCAGACTGTTGAACAGCTTCTATTACCATCAGACTGTTGAACAGCTTCTATTACCATCAGACTGTTGAACAGCTTCTATTAGACCATCAGACTGTTGAACAGCTTCTATTACCATCAGACTGTTGAACAGCTTCTATTACCATCAGACTGTTGAACAGCTTCTATTACCATCAGACTGTTGAACAGCTTCTATTACCATCAGACTGTTGAACAGCTTCTATTACCATCAGACTGTTGAACAGCTTCTATTACCATCAGACTGTTGAACAGCTTCTATTACCATCAGACTGTTGAACAGCTTCTATTACCATCAGACTGTTGAACAGCTTCTATTACCATCAGACTGTTGAACAGCTTCTATTACCATCAGACTGTTGAACAGCTTCTATTACCATCAGACTGTTGAACAGCTTCTATTACCATCAGACTGTTGAACAGCTTCTATTACCATCAGACTGTTGAACAGCTTCTATTACCATCAGACTGTTGAACAGCTTCTATTACCATCAGACTGTTGAACAGCTTCTATTACCAGACCATCAGACTGTTGAACAGCTTCTATTACCATCAGACTGTTGAACAGCTTCTATTACCATCAGACTGTTGAACAGCTTCTATTACCATCAGACTGTTGAACAGCTTCTATTACCATCAGACTGTTGAACAGCTTCTATTACCATCAGACTGTTGAACAGCTTCTATTACCATCAGACTGTTGAACAGCTTCTATTACCATCAGACTGTTGAACAGCTTCTATTACCATCAGACTGTTGAACAGCTTCTATTACCATCAGACTGTTGAACAGCTTCTATTACCATCAGACTGTTGAACAGCTTCTATTACCATCAGACTGTTGAACAGCTTCTATTCCAGACCATCAGACTGTTGAACAGCTTCTATTACCATCAGACTGTTGAACAGCTTCTATTACCATCAGACTGTTGAACAGCTTCTATTACCATCAGACTGTTGAACAGCTTCTATTACCATCAGACTGTTGAACAGCTTCTATTACCATCAGACTGTTGAACAGCTTCTATTAAACCATCAGACTGTTGAACAGCTTCTATTACCATCAGACTGTTGAACAGCTTCTATTACCATCAGACTGTTGAACAGCTTCTATTACCATCAGACTGTTGAACAGCTTCTATTACCATCAGACTGTTGAACAGCTTCTATTACCATCAGACTGTTGAACAGCTTCTATTACCATCAGACTGTTGAACAGCTTCTATTACCATCAGACTGTTGAACAGCTTCTATTAACCATCAGACTGTTGAACAGCTTCTATTACCATCAGACTGTTGAACAGCTTCTATTACCATCAGACTGTTGAACAGCTTCTATTACCATCAGACTGTTGAACAGCTTCTATTACCATCAGACTGTTGAACAGCTTCTATTACCATCAGACTGTTGAACAGCTTCTATTACCATCAGACTGTTGAACAGCTTCTATTACCATCAGACTGTTGAACAGCTTCTATTACCATCAGACTGTTGAACAGCTTCTATTACCATCAGACTGTTGAAACAGCTTCTATTACCATCAGACTGTTGAACAGCTTCTATTACCATCAGACTGTTAACAGCTTCTATTACCATCAGACTGTTGAACAGCTTCTATTACCATCAGACTGTTGAACAGCTTCTATTACCATCAGACTGTTGAACAGCTTCTATTACCATCAGACTGTTGAACAGCTTCTATTACCATCAGACTGTTGAACAGCTTCTATTACCATCAGACTGTTGAACAGCTTCTATTACCATCAGACTGTTGAACAGCTTCTATTACCATCAGACTGTTGAAC
The DNA here is from genome assembly GCF_905237065.1 of Salmo salar. Classification (NCBI taxonomy): domain Eukaryota; kingdom Metazoa; phylum Chordata; class Actinopteri; order Salmoniformes; family Salmonidae; genus Salmo; species Salmo salar. The sequence continues at coordinate 82,017,907 of NC_059445.1, read as the reverse complement.
AGCTTCTATTACCATCAGACTGTTGAACAGCTTCTATTACCATCAGACTGTTGAACAGCTTCTATTACCATCAGACTGTTGAACAGCTTCTATTACCATCAGACTGTTGAACAGCTTCTATTACCATCAGACTGTTGAACAGCTTCTATTACCATCAGACTGTTGAACAGCTTCTATTACCATCAGACTGTTGAACAGCTTCTATTACCATCAGACTGTTGAACAGCTTCTATTACCATCAGACTGTTGAACAGCTTCTATTACCATCAGACTGTTGAACAGCTTCTATTACCATCAGACTGTTGAACAGCTTCTATTACCATCAGACTGTTGAACAGCTTCTATTACCATCAGACTGTTGAACAGCTTCTATTACCATCAGACTGTTGAACAGCTTCTATTACCATCAGACTGTTGAACAGCTTCTATTCCAGACCATCAGACTGTTGAACAGCTTCTATTACCATCAGACTGTTGAACAGCTTCTATTACCATCAGACTGTTGAACAGCTTCTATTACCATCAGACTGTTGAACAGCTTCTATTACCATCAGACTGTTGAAACAGCTTCTATTACCATCAGACTGTTGAACAGCTTCTATTACCATCAGACTGTTGAACAGCTTCTATTACCATCAGACTGTTGAACAGCTTCTATTACCATCAGACTGTTGAACAGCTTCTATTACCATCAGACTGTTGAACAGCTTCTATTACCATCAGACTGTTGAACAGCTTCTATTAGACCATCAGACTGTTGAACAGCTTCTATTAGACCATCAGACTGTTGAACAGCTTCTATTACCATCAGACTGTTGAACAGCTTCTATTACCATCAGACTGTTGAACAGCTTCTATTACCATCAGACTGTTGAACAGCTTCTATTACCAGACCATCAGACTGTTGAACAGCTTCTATTACCATCAGACTGTTGAACAGCTTCTATTACCATCAGACTGTTGAACAGCTTCTATTACCATCAGACTGTTGAACAGCTTCTATTACCATCAGACTGTTGAACAGCTTCTATTACCATCAGACTGTTGAACAGCTTCTATTACCATCAGACTGTTGAACAGCTTCTATTACCATCAGACTGTTGAACAGCTTCTATTACCATCAGACTGTTGACCAGCTTCTATTACCATCAGACTGTTGAACAGCTTCTATTACCAGACCATCAGACTGTTGAACAGCTTCTATTACCATCAGACTGTTGAACAGCTTCTATTACCATCAGACTGTTGACCAGCTTCTATTACCATCAGACTGTTGAACAGCTTCTATTACCATCAGACTGTTGAACAGCTTCTATTACCATCAGACTGTTGAACAGCTTCTATTACCATCAGACTGTTGAACAGCTTATATTACCATCAGACTGTTGAACAGCTTCTATTACCATCAGACTGTTAACAGCTTCTATTACCATCAGACTGTTGAACAGCTTCTATTACCATCAGACTGTTGAACAGCTTCTATTACCATCAGACTGTTGAACAGCTTCTATTACCATCAGACTGTTGAACAGCTTCTATTACCATCAGACTGTTGAACAGCTTCTATTACCATCAGACTGTTGAACAGCTTCTATTCAGACCATCAGACTGTTGAACAGCTTCTATTACCATCAGACTGTTGAACAGCTTCTATTACCATCAGACTGTTGAACAGCTTCTATTACCATCAGACTGTTGAACAGCTTCTATTACCATCAGACTGTTGAACAGCTTCTATTACCATCAGACTGTTGAACAGCTTCTATTAACCATCAGACTGTTGAACAGCTTCTATTAACCATCAGACTGTTGAACAGCTTCTATTACCATCAGACTGTTGAACAGCTTCTATTCCAGACCATCAGACTGTTGAACAGCTTCTATTACCATCAGACTGTTGAACAGCTTCTATTACCATCAGACTGTTGAACAGCTTCTATTACCATCAGACTGTTGAATAGCTTCTATTACCATCAGACTGTTGAACAGCTTCTATTACCATCAGACTGTTGAACAGCTTCTATTACCATCAGACTGTTGAACAGCTTCTATTACCATCAGACTGTTGAACAGCTTCTATTAAACCATCAGACTGTTGAACAGCTTCTATTACCATCAGACTGTTGAACAGCTTCTATTACCATCAGACTGTTGAACAGCTTCTATTACCATCAGACTGTTGAACAGCTTCTATTACCATCAGACTGTTAAACAGCTTCTATTACCATCAGACTGTTGAACAGCTTCTATTACCATCAGACTGTTGAACAGCTTCTATTACCATCAGACTGTTGAACAGCTTCTATTACCATCAGACTGTTGAACAGCTTCTATTACCATCAGACTGTTGAACAGCTTCTATTACCATCAGACTGTTGAACAGCTTCTATTACCATCAGACTGTTGAACAGCTTCTATTACCATCAGACTGTTAAACAGCTTCTATTACCATCAGACTGTTGAACAGCTTCTATTACCATCAGACTGTTGAACAGCTTCTATTACCATCAGACTGTTGAACAGCTTCTATTACCATCAGACTGTTGAACAGCTTCTATTACCATCAGACTGTTGAACAGCTTCTATTACCATCAGACTGTTGAACAGCTTCTATTACCATCAGACTGTTGAACAGCTTCTATTACCATCAGACTGTTGAACAGCTTCTATTACCATCAGACTGTTGAACAGCTTCTATTACCATCAGACTGTTGAACAGCTTCTATTACCATCAGACTGTTGAACAGCTTCTATTACCATCAGACTGTTGAACAGCTTCTATTACCATCAGACTGTTGAACAGCTTCTATTACCATCAGACTGTTGAACAGCTTCTATTACCATCAGACTGTTGAACAGCTTCTATTACCATCAGACTGTTGAACAGCTTCTATTACCATCAGACTGTTGAACAGCTTCTATTACCGACCATCAGACTGTTGAACAGCTTCTATTACCATCAGACTGTTGAACAGCTTCTATTACCATCAGACTGTTGAACAGCTTCTATTACCATCAGACTGTTGAACAGCTTCTATTACCATCAGACTGTTAAACAGCTTCTATTACCATCAGACTGTTGAACAGCTTCTATTACCATCAGACTGTTAAACAGCTTCTATTACCATCAGACTGTTGAACAGCTTCTATTACCATCAGACTGTTGAAACAGCTTCTATTACCATCAGACTGTTGAACAGCTTCTATTACCATCAGACTGTTGAACAGCTTCTATTACCAGACCATCAGACTGTTGAACAGCTTCTATTACCATCAGACTGTTGAACAGCTTCTATTACCATCAGACTGTTGAACAGCTTCTATTACCATCAGACTGTTGAACAGCTTCTATTACCATCAGACTGTTGAACAGCTTCTATTACCAGACCATCAGACTGTTGAACAGCTTCTATTACCATCAGACTGTTGAACAGCTTCTATTACCATCAGACTGTTGAACAGCTTCTATTACCATCAGACTTTTGAACAGCTTATATTACCATCAGACTGTTGAACAGCTTCTATTACCATCAGACTGTTGAACAGCTTCTATTACCATCAGACTGTTGAACAGCTTCTATTACCATCAGACTGTTGAACAGCTTCTATTACCATTCAGACTGTTGAACAGCTTCTATTACCATCAGACTGTTGAACAGCTTCTATTAGACCATCAGACTGTTGAACAGCTTCTATTACCATCAGACTGTTAACAGCTTCTATTACCATCAGACTGTTGAACAGCTTCTATTACCATCAGACTGTTGAACAGCTTCTATTACCATCAGACTGTTGAACAGCTTCTATTACCATCAGACTGTTGAACAGCTTCTATTACCATCAGACTGTTGAACAGCTTCTATTACCATCAGACTGTTGAACAACTTCTATTACCAGACCATCAGACTGTTGAACAGCTTCTATTACCATCAGACTGTTGAACAGCTTCTATTACCATCAGACTGTTGAACAGCTTCTATTACCATCAGACTGTTGAACAGCTTCTATTACCATCAGACTGTTGAAACAGCTTCTATTACCATCAGACTGTTGAACAGCTTCTATTACCATCAGACTGTTGAACAGCTTCTATTACCATCAGACTGTTGAACAGCTTCTATTACCATCAGACTGTTGAACAGCTTCTATTACCATCAGACTGTTGAACAGCTTCTATTACCATCAGACTGTTGAACAGCTTCTATTACCATCAGACTGTTGAACAGCTTCTATTACCATCAGACTGTTGAACAGCTTCTATTACCATCAGACTGTTGAACAGCTTCTATTACCATCAGACTGTTGAACAGCTTCTATTACCATCAGACTGTTGAACAGCTTCTATTACCATCAGACTGTTGAACAGCTTCTATTACCATCAGACTGTTGAACAGCTTATATTACCATCAGACTGTTGAACAGCTTCTATTACCATCAGACTGTTGAACAGCTTCTATTACCATCAGACTGTTGAACAGCTTCTATTACCATCAGACTGTTGAACAGCTTCTATTACCATCAGACTGTTGAACAGCTTCTATTACCATCAGACTGTTGAACAGCTTCTATTACCATCAGACTGTTGAACAGCTTCTATTACCATCAGACTGTTGAATAGCTTCTATTACCATCAGACTGTTGAACAGCTTCTATTACCATCAGACTGTTGAACAGCTTCTATTACCATCAGACTGTTGAACAGCTTCTATTACCATCAGACTGTTGACCAGCTTCTATTACCAGACCATCAGACTCTTGAATAGCTTCTATTACCATCAGACTGTTAAACAGCTTCTATTACCATCAGACTGTTGAACAGCTTCTATTACCATCAGACTGTTGAACAGCTTCTATTACCATCAGACTGTTGAACAGCTTCTATTACCATCAGACTGTTGAACAGCTTCTATTACCATCAGACTGTTGAACAGCTTCTATTACCATCAGACTGTTGAACAGCTTCTATTACCATCAGACTGTTGAACAGCTTCTATTACCATCAGACTGTTGAACAGCTTCTATTACCATCAGACTGTTGAACAGCTTCTATTACCAGACCATCAGACTGTTGAACAGCTTCTATTACCATCAGACTGTTGAATAGCTTCTATTACCATCAGACTGTTGAACAGCTTCTATTACCATCAGACTGTTGAACAGCTTCTATTACCATCAGACTGTTGAACAGCTTCTATTTACAGACCATCAGACTGTTGAACAGCTTCTATTACCATCAGACTGTTGAACAGCTTCTATTACCATCAGACTGTTGAACAGCTTCTATTACCATCAGACTGTTGAACAGCTTCTATTACCATCAGACTGTTGAACAGCTTCTATTACCATCAGACTGTTGAACAGCTTCTATTACCATCAGACTGTTGAACAGCTTCTATTACCATCAGACTGTTGAACAGCTTCTATTACCATCAGACTGTTGAACAGCTTCTATTACCATCAGACTGTTGAACAGCTTCTATTACCAACCATCAGACTGTTGAACAGCTTCTATTACCATCAGACTGTTAAACAGCTTCTATTACCATCAGACTGTTGAACAGCTTCTATTACCATCAGACTGTTGAACAGCTTCTATTACCATCAGACTGTTGAACAGCTTCTATTACCATCAGACTGTTGAACAGCTTCTATTACCGACCATCAGACTGTTGAACAGCTTCTATTACCATCAGACTGTTGAACAGCTTCTATTACCATCAGACTGTTGAACAGCTTATATTACCATCAGACTGTTGAACAGCTTCTATTACCATCAGACTGTTGAACAGCTTCTATTACCATCAGACTGTTGAACAGCTTCTATTACCATCAGACTGTTGAACAGCTTCTATTACCATCAGACTGTTGAACAGCTTCTATTACCATCAGACTGTTGAACAGCTTCTATTACCAGACCATCAGACTCTTGAATAGCTTCTATTACCATCAGACTGTTGAAACAGCTTCTATTACCATCAGACTGTTGAACAGCTTCTATTACCATCAGACTGTTGAACAGCTTCTATTACCATCAGACTGTTAAACAGCTTCTATTACCATCAGACTGTTGAACAGCTTCTATTACCATCAGACTGTTGAACAGCTTCTATTACCATCAGACTGTTGAACAGCTTCTATTACCATCAGACTGTTAAACAGCTTCTATTACCATCAGACTGTTGAACAGCTTCTATTACCATCAGACTGTTGAACAGCTTCTATTACCAGACCATCAGACTGTTGAACAGCTTATATTACCATCAGACTGTTGAACAGCTTCTATTACCATCAGACTGTTGAACAGCTTCTATTACCATCAGACTGTTGAACAGCTTCTATTACCATCAGACTGTTGAACAGCTTCTATTACCAGACCATCAGACTGTTGAACAGCTTCTATTACCATCAGACTGTTGAACAGCTTCTATTACCATCAGACTGTTGAACAGCTTTTATTACCATCAGAATTTTGAACAGCTTATATTACCATCAGACTGTTGAATAGCTTCTATTACCATCAGACTGTTGAACAGCTTCTATTACCATCAGACTGTTGAACAGCTTCTATTACCATCAGACTGTTGAACAGCTTCTATTACCATCAGACTGTTGACCAGCTTCTATTACCATCAGACTGTTGAACAACTTCTATTACCAGACCATCAGACTGTTGAATAGCTTCTATTACCATCAGACTGTTAAACAGCTTCTATTACCATCTGACTGTTGACCAGCTTCTATTACCATCAGACTGTTGAACAGCTTCTATTACCATCAGACTGTTAAACAGCTTCTATTACCATCAGACTGTTGAACAGCTTCTATTACCATCAGACTGTTAAACAGCTTCTATTACCATCAGACTGTTGAACAGCTTCTATTACCATCAGACTGTTAAACCGCTTCTATTACCATCAGACTGTTAAACAGCTTCTATTACCATCAGACTGTTGAACAGCTTCTATTACCAGACCATCAGACTGTTGAACAGCTTATATTACCATCAGACTGTTGAATAGCTTCTATTACCATCAGACTGTTGAACAGCTTCTATTACCATCAGACTGTTGAACAGCTTCTATTACCATCAGACTGTTGAACAACTTCTATTACCAGACCATCAGACTGTTGAACAGCTTCTATTACCATCAGACTGTTGAACAGCTTCTATTACCATCAGACTGTTGAACAGCTTTTATTACCATCAGAATTTTGAACAGCTTATATTACCATCAGACTGTTGAACAGCTTCTATTACCATCAGACTGTTGAACAACTTCTATTACCAGACCATCAGACTGTTGAACAACTTCTATTACCAGACCATCAGACTGTTGAATAGCTTCTATTACCATCAGACTGTTGACCAGCTTCTATTACCATCAGACTGTTGAACAGCTTCTATTACCATCAGACTGTTAAACAGCTTCTATTACCATCAGACTGTTAAACAGCTTCTATTACCATCAGACTGTTAAACAACTTCTATTACCATCAGACTGTTGACCAGCTTCTATTACCATCAGACTGTTGAACAGCTTCTATTACCATCAGACTGTTGAACAGCTTCTATGACCTTCAGACTGTTAAACAGCTTCTATTACCATCAGACTGTTGAATAACTTCTATTACCATCAGACTGTTGAACAGCTTCTATTACCATCAGACTGTTGAACAGCTTCTATTACCAGACCATCAGACTGTTGAACAGCTTCTATTACCATCAGACTGTTGACCAGCTTCTATTACCATCAGACTGTTGACCAGCTTCTATTACCATCAGACTGTTGAACAGCTTCTATTACCATCAGACTGTTGAACAGCTTCTATTACCATCAGACTGTTGAACAGCTTCTATTACCAGACCATCAGACTGTTGACCAGCTTCTATTACCATCAGACTTTTGACCAGCTTCTATTACCATCAGACTGTTGAACAACTTCTATTACCATCAGACTGTTGAATAGCTTCTATTACCATCAGACTGTTGAACAGCTTCTATTACCATCAGACTGTTGAACAGCTTCTATTACCATCAGACTGTTGAACAGCTTCTATTACCATCAGACTGTTGAACAGCTTCTATGACCTTCAGACTGTTAAACAGCTTCTATTACCATCAGACTGTTGAATAGCTTCTATTACCATCAGACTGTTGAACAGCTTCTATTACCATCAGACTGTTGAACAGCTTCTATTACCAGACCATCAGACTGTTGAACAGCTTCTATTACCATCAGACTGTTGAACAGCTTCTATTACCATCAGACTGTTGAACAGCTTCTATTACCATCAGACTGTTGAACAGCTTCTATTACCATCAGACTGTTGAACAGCTTCTATTAACCATCAGACTGTTGAACAGCTTCTATTACCAGACCATCAGACTGTTGAACAGCTTCTATTACCATCAGACTGTTGAACAGCTTCTATTACCATCAGACTGTTGAACAGCTTCTATTACCATCAGACTGTTGAACAGCTTCTATTACCATCAGACTGTTGAACAGCTTCTATTACCATCAGACTGTTGAACAGCTTCTATTACAATCAGACTGTTGAACAGCTTCTATTACCATCAGACTGTTGAACAGCTTCTATGACCATCAGACTGTTGAACAGCTTCTATTACCATCAGACTGTTGAATAGCTTCTATTACCATCAGACTGTTGAACAGCTTCTATTACCATCAGACTGTTGAACAGCTTCTATTACCAACCATCAGACTGTTGAACAGCTTCTATTACCATCAGACTGTTGAACAGCTTCTATTACCATCAGACTGTTGAACAGCTTCTATTACCATCAGACTGTTGAACAGCTTCTATTACCATCAGACTGTTGAACAGCTTCTATTACCATCAGACTGTTGACCAGCTTCTATTACCAGACCATCAGACTGTTGAACAGCTTCTATTACCATCAGACTGTTGAACAGCTTCTATTACCATCAGACTGTTGAACAGCTTCTATTACCATCAGACTGTTGAACAGCTTCTATTACCATCAGACTGTTGAACAGCTTCTATTACCATCAGACTGTTGAACAGCTTCTATTACCATCAGACTGTTGAACAGCTTCTATTACCATCAGACTGTTGAACAGCTTCTATTACATCAGACTGTTGAACAGCTTCTATTACCATCAGACTGTTGAACAGCTTCTATTACCATCAGACTGTTGACCAGCTTCTATTACCATCAGACTGTTGAACAGCTTCTATTACCATCAGACTGTTAAACCGCTTCTATTACCATCAGACTGTTGAACAGCTTCTATTACCATCAGACTGTTGAACAGCTTCTATTACCATCAGACTGTTGAACAGCTTCTATTACCATCAGACTGTTGAACAGCTTCTATTACCATCAGACTGTTGAACAGCTTCTATTACCATCAGACTGTTGAACAGCTTCTATTACCATCAGACTGTTGAACAGCTTCTATTACCATCAGACTGTTAAACAGCTTCTATTACCATCAGACTGTTGAACAGCTTCTATTACCATCAGACTGTTGAACAGCTTCTATTACCATCAGACTGTTGAACAGCTTCTATTACCATCAGACTGTTGAACAGCTTCTATTACCATCAGACTGTTGAACAGCTTCTATTACCATCAGACTGTTGAACAGCTTCTATTACCATCAGACTGTTGAACAGCTTCTATTCCAGACCATCAGACTGTTGAACAGCTTCTATTACCATCAGACTGTTGAACAGCTTCTATTACCATCAGACTGTTGAACAGCTTCTATTACCATCAGACTGTTGAACAGCTTCTATTACCATCAGACTGTTAAACAGCTTCTATTACCATCAGACTGTTGAACAGCTTCTATTACCATCAGACTGTTGAACAGCTTCTATTACCATCAGACTGTTGAACAGCTTCTATTACCATCAGACTGTTGAACAGCTTCTATTACCATCAGACTGTTGAACAGCTTCTATTACCATCAGACTGTTGAACAGCTTCTATTAAGACCATCAGACTGTTGAACAGCTTCTATTACCATCAGACTGTTGAACAGCTTCTATTACCATCAGACTGTTGAACAGCTTCTATTACCATCAGACTGTTGAACAGCTTCTATTACCATCAGACTGTTGAACAGCTTCTATTACCATCAGACTGTTGAACAGCTTCTATTAACCATCAGACTGTTGAACAGCTTCTATTACCATCAGACTGTTGAACAGCTTCTATTACCATCAGACTGTTGAACAGCTTCTATTACCATCAGACTGTTGAACAGCTTCTATTACCATCAGACTGTTGAACAGCTTCTATTACCATCAGACTGTTGAACAGCTTCTATTACCATCAGACTGTTGAACAGCTTCTATTACCATCAGACTGTTGAACAGCTTCTATGACCATCAGACTGTTGAACAGCTTCTATTACCATCAGACTGTTGAACAGCTTCTATTACCATCAGACTGCTGAACAGCTTCTATTACCATCAGACTGTTGAACAGCTTCTATTACCAGACCATCAGACTGTTGAACAGCTTCTATTACCATCAGACTGTTGACCAGCTTCTATTACCATCAGACTGTTGAACAGCTTCTATTACCATCAGACTGTTGAACAGCTTCTATTACCATCAGACTGTTGAACAGCTTCTATTACCATCAGACTGTTGAACAGCTTCTATTACAGACCATCAGACTGTTGAACAGCTTCTATTACCATCAGACTGTTGAACAGCTTCTATTACCATCAGACTGTTGAACAGCTTCTATTACCATCAGACTGTTGAACAGCTTCTATTACCATCAGACTGTTGAACAGCTTCTATTACCATCAGACTGTTGAACAGCTTCTATTACCATCAGACTGTTGAACAGCTTCTATTACAATCAGACTGTTGAACAGCTTCTATTACCATCAGACTGTTGAACAGCTTCTATGACCTTCAGACTGTTAAACAGCTTCTATTACCATCAGACTGTTGAACAACTTCTATTACCATCAGACTGTTGAACAGCTTCTATTACCATCAGACTGTTGAACAGCTTCTATTACCAGACCATCAGACTGTTGAACAGCTTCTATTACCATCAGACTGTTGAACAGCTTCTATTACCATCAGACTGTTGAACAGCTTCTATTACCATCAGACTGTTGAACAGCTTCTATTACCATCAGACTGTTGAACAGCTTCTATTACCATCAGACTGTTGAACAGCTTCTATTACAGACCATCAGACTGTTGAACAGCTTCTATTACCATCAGACTGTTGAACAGCTTCTATTACCATCAGACTGTTGAACAACTTCTATTACCATCAGACTGTTGAATAGCTTCTATTACCATCAGACTGTTGAACAGCTTCTATTACCATCAGACTGTTGAACAGCTTCTATTACCATCAGACTGTTGAACAGCTTCTATTACCATCAGACTGTTGAACAGCTTCTATTACAAGACCATCAGACTGTTGAACAGCTTCTATTACCATCAGACTGTTGAACAGCTTCTATTACCATCAGACTGTTGAACAGCTTCTATTACCATCAGACTGTTGAACAGCTTCTATTACCATCAGACTGTTGAACCGCTTCTATTACCATCAGACTGTTGAACAGCTTCTATTACCATCAGACTGTTGAACAGCTTCTATTACCATCAGACTGTTGAACAGCTTCTATTACCATCAGACTGTTGAACAGCTTCTATTACCATCAGACTGTTGAACAGCTTCTATTACCATCAGACTGTTGAACAGCTTCTATTACCATCAGACTGTTAAACAGCTTCTATTACCATCAGACTGTTGAACAGCTTCTATTACCATCAGACTGTTGAACAGCTTCTATTACCATCAGACTGTTGAACAGCTTCTATTACCATCAGACTGTTGACCAGCTTCTATTACCATCAGACTGTTGAACAGCTTCTATTACCATCAGACTGTTGAACAGCTTCTATTACCATCAGACTGTTGAACAGCTTCTATTACCATCAGACTGTTGAACAGCTTCTATTCCAACCATCAGACTGTTGAACAGCTTCTATTACCATCAGACTGTTGAACAGCTTCTATTACCATCAGACTGTTGAACAGCTTCTATTACCATCAGACTGTTGAACAGCTTCTATTACCATCAGACTGTTGAACAGCTTCTATTACCATCAGACTGTTGAACAGCTTCTATTACCATCAGACTGTTGAACAGCTTCTATTACCATCAGACTGTTAAACAGCTTCTATTACCATCAGACTGTTGAACAGCTTCTATTACCATCAGACTGTTGAACAGCTTCTATTACCATCAGACTGTTGAACAGCTTCTATTACCATCAGACTGTTGAACAGCTTCTATTACCATCAGACTGTTGAACAGCTTCTATTACCATCAGACTGTTGAACAGCTTCTATTACAGACCATCAGACTGTTGAACAGCTTCTATTACCATCAGACTGTTAAACAGCTTCTATTACCATCAGACTGTTGAACAGCTTCTATTACCATCAGACTGTTGAACAGCTTCTATTACCATCAGACTGTTGAACAGCTTCTATTACCATCAGACTGTTGAACAGCTTCTATTACCATCAGACTGTTGAACAGCTTCTATTACCATCAGACTGTTGAACAGCTTCTATTACCATCAGACTGTTGAACAGCTTCTATTACCATCAGACTGTTAAACAGCTTCTATTACCATCAGACTGTTGAACAGCTTCTATTACCAGACCATCAGACTGTTGAACAGCTTATATTACCATCAGACTGTTGAACAGCTTCTATTACCATCAGACTGTTGAACAGCTTCTATTACCATCAGACTGTTGAACAGCTTCTATTACCATCAGACTGTTGAACAGCTTCTATTACAACCATCAGACTGTTGAACAGCTTCTATTACCATCAGACTGTTGAACAGCTTCTATTACCATCAGACTGTTGAACAGCTTTTATTACCATCAGACTTTTGAACAGCTTCTATTACCATCAGACTGTTGAACAGCTTCTATTACCATCAGACTGTTGAACAGCTTCTATTACCATCAGACTGTTGAACAGCTTCTATTACCATCAGACTGTTGAACAGCTTCTATTACCATCAGACTGTTGAACAGCTTCTATTACCATCAGACTGTTGAACAGCTTCTATTAACCATCAGACTGTTGAACAGCTTCTATTACCATCAGACTGTTGAACAGCTTCTATTACCATCAGACTGTTGAACAGCTTCTATTACCATCAGACTGTTGAACAGCTTCTATTACCATCAGACTGTTGAACAGCTTCTATTACCATCAGACTGTTGAACAGCTTCTATTACCATCAGACTGTTGAACAGCTTCTATTACCATCAGACTGTTGAACAGCTTCTATTACCATCAGACTGTTAAACAGCTTCTATTACCATCAGACTGTTAAACAGCTTCTATTACCATCAGACTGTTGAACAGCTTCTATTCAGACCATCAGACTGTTGAACAGCTTATATTACCATCAGACTGTTGAACAGCTTCTATTACCATCAGACTGTTGAACAGCTTCTATTACCATCAGACTGTTGAACAGCTTCTATTACCATCAGACTGTTGAACAGCTTCTATTAGACCATCAGACTGTTGAACAGCTTCTATTACCATCAGACTGTTGAACAGCTTCTATTACCATCAGACTGTTGAACAGCTTCTATTACCATCAGACTTTTGAACAGCTTCTATTACCATCAGACTGTTGAACAGCTTCTATTACCATCAGACTGTTGAACAGCTTCTATTGACCATCAGACTGTTGAACAGCTTCTATTACAACCATCAGACTGTTGAACAGCTTCTATTACCATCAGACTGTTGAACAGCTTCTATTACCATCAGACTGTTGAACAGCTTCTATTACCATCAGACTGTTAAACAGCTTCTATTACCATCAGACTGTTGAACAGCTTCTATTACCATCAGACTGTTGAACAGCTTCTATTACCATCAGACTGTTGACCAGCTTCTATTACCATCAGACTGTTGAACAGCTTCTATTACCATCAGACTGTTGAACAGCTTCTATGACCATCAGACTGTTGAACAGCTTCTATTACCATCAGACTGTTGAACAGCTTCTATTACCATCAGACTGTTGAACAGCTTCTATTACCATCAGACTGTTGAACAGCTTCTATTACCAGACCATCAGACTGTTGAACAGCTTCTATTACCATCAGACTGTTGAACAGCTTCTATTACCATCAGACTGTTGAACAGCTTCTATTCCAGACCATCAGACTGTTGAACAGCTTCTATTACCATCAGACTGTTGAACAGCTTCTATTACCATCAGACTGTTGAACAGCTTCTATTACCATCAGACTGTTGAACAGCTTCTATTACCATCAGACTGTTGAACAGCTTCTATTACCATCAGACTGTTGAACAGCTTCTATTACCATCAGACTGTTGAACAGCTTCTATTACCATCAGACTGTTGAACAGCTTCTATGACCATCAGACTGTTGAACAGCTTCTATTACCATCAGACTGTTGAACAGCTTCTATTACCATCAGACTGTTGAACAGCTTCTATTACCATCAGACTGTTGAACAGCTTCTATTACCATCAGACTGTTGAACAGCTTCTATTACCATCAGACTGTTGAACAGCTTCTATTACCATCAGACTGTTGAACAGCTTCTATTACCATCAGACTGTTGAACAGCTTCTATTACCATCAGACTGTTGAACAGCTTCTATTACCATCAGACTGTTGAACAGCTTCTATTACCAGACCATCAGACTGTTGAACAGCTTCTATTACCATCAGACTTTTGAACAGCTTCTATTACCATCAGACTGTTGAACAGCTTCTATTACCATCAGACTGTTGAACAGCTTCTATTACCATCAGACTGTTGAACAGCTTCTATTACCATCAGACTGTTGAACAGCTTCTATTACCATCAGACTGTTGAACAGCTTCTATTCCAGACCATCAGACTGTTGAACAGCTTCTATTACCATCAGACTGTTGAACAGCTTCTATTACCATCAGACTGTTGAACAGCTTCTATTACCATCAGACTGTTGAACAGCTTCTATTACCATCAGACTGTTGAACAGCTTCTATTACCATCAGACTGTTGAACAGCTTCTATTACCATCAGACTGTTGAACAGCTTCTATTACCATCAGACTGTTGAACAGCTTCTATTACCATCAGACTGTTGAACAGCTTCTATTACCATCAGACTGTTGAACAGCTTCTATTACCATCAGACTGTTGAACAGCTTCTATTACCATCAGACTGTTGAACAGCTTCTATTACCATCAGACTGTTGAACAGCTTCTATTACCATCAGACTGTTGAACAGCTTCTATTACCATCAGACTGTTGAACAGCTTCTATTACCATCAGACTGTTGAACAGCTTCTATTACCATCAGACTGTTGAACAGCTTCTATTACCATCAGACTGTTGAACAGCTTCTATTACCATCAGACTGTTGAACAGCTTCTATTACCATCAGACTGTTGAACAGCTTCTATTACCATCAGACTGTTGAACAGCTTCTATTACCATCAGACTGTTGAACAGCTTCTATTACCATCAGACTGTTGAACAGCTTCTATTACCAACCATCAGACTGTTGACCAGCTTCTATTACCATCAGACTGTTGAACAGCTTCTATTACCATCAGACTGTTGAACAGCTTCTATTACCATCAGACTGTTGAACAGCTTCTATTACCATCAGACTGTTGAACAGCTTCTATTACCATCAGACTGTTAAACAGCTTCTATTACCATCAGACTGTTGAACAGCTTCTATTACCATCAGACTGTTAAACAGCTTATATTACCATCAGACTGTTGAACAGCTTCTATTACCATCAGACTGTTAAACCGCTTCTATTACCATCAGACTGTTAAACCGCTTCTATTACCATCAGACTGTTGAACAGCTTCTATTACCATCAGACTGTTGAACAGCTTCTATTACCATCAGACTGTTGAATAGCTTATATTACCATCAGACTGTTGAACAGCTTCTATTACCATCAGACTGTTGAACAGCTTCTATTACCATCAGACTGTTAAACAGCTTCTATTACCATCAGACTGTTAAACAGCTTCTATTACCATCAGACTGTTGAACAGCTTCTATTACCATCAGACTGTTAAACAGCTTCTATTACCATCAGACTGTTGAACAGCTTCTATTACCAACAGACTGTTGAACAGCTTCTATTACCATCAGACTGTTGAACAGCTTCTATTACCATCAGACTGTTGAACAGCTTCTATTACCATCAGACTGTTGAACAGCTTCTATTACCATCAGACTGTTGAACAGCTTCTATTACCATCAGACTGTTGAACAGCTTCTATTACCATCAGACTGTTGAACAGCTTCTATTACCAGACCATCAGACTGTTGAACAGCTTCTATTACCATCAGACTGTTGAACAGCTTCTATTACCATCAGACTGTTGAACAGCTTCTATTACCATCAGACTGTTGAATAGCTTCTATTACCATCAGACTGTTGAACAGCTTCTATTACCATCAGACTGTTGAACAGCTTCTATTACCATCAGACTGTTGAACAGCTTCTATTACCATCAGACTGTTGAACAGCTTCTATTACCATCAGACTGTTGAACAGCTTCTATTAAACCATCAGACTGTTGAACAGCTTCTATTACCATCAGACTGTTGAACAGCTTCTATTACCATCAGACTGTTGAACAGCTTCTATTACCATCAGACTGTTGAACAGCTTCTATTACCATCAGACTGTTAACAGCTTCTATTACCATCAGACTGTTGAACAGCTTCTATTACCATCAGACTGTTGAACAGCTTCTATTACCATCAGACTGTTGAACAGCTTCTATTACCATCAGACTGTTGAATAGCTTCTATTACCATCAGACTGTTGAACAGCTTCTATTACCATCAGACTGTTGAACAGCTTCTATTACCATCAGACTGTTGAACAGCTTCTATTACCATCAGACTGTTGAACAGCTTCTATTACCATCAGACTGTTGAACAGCTTCTATTACCATCAGACTGTTGAACAGCTTCTATTACCATCAGACTGTTGAACAGCTTCTATTACCATCAGACTGTTGAACAGCTTCTATTACCATCAGACTGTTGAACAGCTTCTATTACCATCAGACTGTTGAACAGCTTCTATTACCATCAGACTGTTAAACAGTTTCTATTACCATCAGACTGTTGAACAGCTTCTATTACCATCAGACTGTTGAACAGCTTCTATTACCATCAGACTGTTGAACAGCTTCTATTACCATCAGACTGTTGAACAGCTTCTATTACCATCAGACTGTTGAACAGCTTCTATTACCATCAGACTGTTGAACAGCTTCTATTACCATCAGACTGTTGAACAGCTTCTATTACCATCAGACTGTTGAACAGCTTCTATTACCATCAGACTGTTGAACAGCTTCTATTACCATCAGACTGTTGAACAGCTTCTATTACCATCAGACTGTTGAACAGCTTCTATTACCATCAGACTGTTGAACAGCTTCTATTACCATCAGACTGTTGAACAGCTTCTATTACCATCAGACTGTTGAACAGCTTCTATTACCATCAGACTGTTGAACAGCTTCTATTACCATCAGACTGTTGAACAGCTTCTATTACCATCAGACTGTTGAACAGCTTCTATTACCATCAGACTGTTAAACAGCTTCTATTACCATCAGACTGTTGAACAGCTTCTATTCCAGACCATCAGACTGTTGAACAGCTTCTATTACCATCAGACTGTTGAACAGCTTCTATTACCATCAGACTGTTGAACAGCTTCTATTACCATCAGACTGTTGAACAGCTTCTATTACCATCAGACTGTTGAACAGCTTCTATTACCATCAGACTGTTGAACAGCTTCTATTACCATCAGACTGTTGAACAGCTTCTATTACCATCAGACTGTTGAACAGCTTCTATTACCATCAGACTGTTGAACAGCTTCTATTACCATCAGACTGTTGAACAGCTTCTATTACCATCAGACTGTTGAACAGCTTCTATTACCATCAGACTGTTGAACAGCTTCTATTACCATCAGACTGTTGAACAGCTTCTATTACCATCAGACTGTTGAACAGCTTCTATTACCATCAGACTGTTGAAACAGCTTCTATTACCATCAGACTGTTGAACAGCTTCTATTCAGACCATCAGACTGTTGAACAGCTTCTATTACCATCAGACTGTTGAACAGCTTATATTACCATCAGACTGTTGAACAGCTTCTATTACCATCAGACTGTTGAACAGCTTCTATTACCATCAGACTGTTGAACAGCTTCTATTACCATCAGACTGTTGAACAGCTTCTATTACCATCAGACTGTTAAACAGCTTCTATTACCATCAGACTGTTGAACAGCTTCTATTACCATCAGACTGTTGAACAGCTTCTATTACCATCAGACTGTTGAACAGCTTCTATTACCATCAGACTGTTGAACAGCTTCTATTACCATCAGACTGTTGAACAGCTTCTATTACCATCAGACTGTTGAACAGCTTCTATTACCATCAGACTGTTAAACAGCTTCTATTACCATCAGACTGTTGAACAGCTTCTATTACCATCAGACTGTTGAACAGCTTCTATTACCATCAGACTGTTAAACAGCTTCTATTACCATCAGACTGTTGAACAGCTTCTATTACCATCAGACTGTTAAACAGCTTCTATTACCATCAGACTGTTGAACAGCTTCTATTACCATCAGACTGTTGAACAGCTTCTATTACCATCAGACTGTTGAACAGCTTCTATTACCATCAGACTGTTGAACAGCTTCTATTACCATCAGACTGTTGAACAGCTTCTATTACCATCAGACTGTTGAACAGCTTCTATTCGACCATCAGACTGTTGAACAGCTTCTATTACCATCAGACTGTTGAACAGCTTCTATTACCATCAGACTGTTAAACAGCTTCTATTACCATCAGACTGTTGAACAGCTTCTATTACCATCAGACTGTTGAACAGCTTCTATTACCATCAGACTGTTGAACAGCTTCTATTACCATCAGACTGTTGAACAGCTTCTATTACCATCAGACTGTTGAACAGCTTCTATTACCATCAGACTGTTGAACAGCTTCTATTACCATCAGACTGTTGAACAGCTTCTATTACCATCAGACTGTTGAACAGCTTCTATTACCATCAGACTGTTGAACAGCTTCTATTACCATCAGACTGTTGAACAGCTTCTATTACCATCAGACTGTTAAACAGCTTCTATTACCATCAGACTGTTGAACAGCTTCTATTACCATCAGACTGTTGAACAGCTTCTATTCAGACCATCAGACTGTTGAACAGCTTATATTACCATCAGACTGTTGAATAGCTTCTATTACCATCAGACTGTTGAACAGCTTCTATTACCATCAGACTGTTGAACAGCTTCTATTACCATCAGACTGTTGAACAGCTTCTATTACCATCAGACTGTTGAACAGCTTCTATTACCATCAGACTGTTGAACAGCTTCTATTACCATCAGACTGTTGAACAGCTTCTATTACCATCAGACTGTTGAACAGCTTCTATTACCATCAGACTGTTAAACAGCTTCTATTACCATCAGACTGTTGAACAGCTTCTATTACCATCAGACTGTTGAACAGCTTCTATTACCATCAGACTGTTGAACAGCTTCTATTACCATCAGACTGTTGAACAGCTTCTATTACCATCAGACTGTTGAACAGCTTCTATTACCATCAGACTGTTGAACAGCTTCTATTCAGACCATCAGACTGTTGAACAGCTTCTATTACCATCAGACTGTTGAACAGCTTCTATTACCATCAGACTGTTGAACAGCTTCTATTACCATCAGACTGTTGAACAGCTTATATTACCATCAGACTGTTGAACAGCTTCTATTACCATCAGACTGTTGAACAGCTTCTATTACCATCAGACTGTTGAACAGCTTCTATTACCATCAGACTGTTGAACAGCTTCTATTACCATCAGACTGTTGAACAGCTTCTATTACCATCAGACTGTTGAACAGCTTCTATTACCATCAGACTGTTAAACAGCTTCTATTACCATCAGACTGTTGAACAGCTTCTATTACCATCAGACTGTTGAACAGCTTCTATTACCATCAGACTGTTGAAACAGCTTCTATTACCATCAGACTGTTGAACAGCTTCTATTACCATCAGACTGTTAACAGCTTCTATTACCATCAGACTGTTAAACAGCTTCTATTACCATCAGACTGTTGAACAGCTTCTATTACCATCAGACTGTTGAACAGCTTCTATTACCATCAGACTGTTGAACAGCTTCTATTACCATCAGACTGTTGAACAGCTTCTATTACCATCAGACTGTTGAACAGCTTCTATTACCATCAGACTGTTGAACAGCTTCTATTACCATCAGACTGTTGAACAGCTTCTATTACAGACCATCAGACTGTTGAACAGCTTCTATTACCATCAGACTGTTAAACAGCTTCTATTACCATCAGACTGTTGAACAGCTTCTATTACCATCAGACTGTTGAACAGCTTCTATTACCATCAGACTGTTGAACAGCTTCTATTACCATCAGACTGTTGAAACAGCTTCTATTACCATCAGACTGTTGAACAGCTTCTATTACCATCAGACTGTTGAACAGCTTCTATTACCATCAGACTGTTGAACAGCTTCTATTACCATCAGACTGTTGAACAGCTTATATTACCATCAGACTGTTGAACAGCTTCTATTACCATCAGACTGTTGAACAGCTTCTATTACCATCAGACTGTTGAACAGCTTCTATTACCATCAGACTGTTGAACAGCTTCTATTACCATCAGACTGTTGAACAGCTTCTATTACCATCAGACTGTTGAACAGCTTCTATTACCATCAGACTGTTGAACAGCTTCTATTACCATCAGACTGTTGAACAGCTTCTATTACCATCAGACTGTTGAACAGCTTCTATTACCATCAGACTGTTGAACAGCTTCTATTACCATCAGACTGTTGAACAGCTTCTATTACCATCAGACTGTTGAACAGCTTCTATTACCATCAGACTGTTGAACAGCTTCTATTACCATCAGACTGTTGAACAGCTTCTATTAACCATCAGACTGTTAAACAGCTTCTATTACCATCAGACTGTTGAACAGCTTCTATTACCATCAGACTGTTGAACAGCTTCTATTACCATCAGACTGTTGAACAGCTTCTATTACCATCAGACTGTTGAACAGCTTCTATTACCATCAGACTGTTGAACAGCTTCTATTACCATCAGACTGTTGAACAGCTTCTATTACCATCAGACTGTTGAACAGCTTCTATTACCATCAGACTGTTGAACAGCTTCTATTAGACCATCAGACTGGTGAATAGCTTCTATTACCATCAGACTGTTGAACAGCTTCTATTACCATCAGACTGTTGAACAGCTTCTATTACCATCAGACTGTTGAATAGCTTCTATTACCATCAGACTGTTAAACAGCTTCTATTACCATCAGACTGTTGAACAGCTTCTATTACCATCAGACTGTTAAACAGCTTCTATTACCATCAGACTGTTGAACAGCTTCTATTACCATCAGACTGTTGAACAGCTTCTATTACCATCAGACTGTTGAACAGCTTCTATTACCATCAGACTGTTGAACAGCTTCTATTACCATCAGACTGTTGAACAGCTTCTATTACCATCAGACTGTTGAACAGCTTCTATTCAACCATCAGACTGTTGAACAGCTTCTATTACCATCAGACTGTTGAACAGCTTCTATTACCATCAGACTGTTGAACAGCTTCTATTACCATCAGACTGTTGAACAGCTTCTATTACCATCAGACTGTTGAACAGCTTCTATTACCATCAGACTGTTGAACAGCTTCTATTACCATCAGACTGTTGAACAGCTTCTATTACCATCAGACTGTTAAACAGCTTCTATTACCATCAGACTGTTGAACAGCTTCTATTACCATCAGACTGTTGAACAGCTTCTATTACCATCAGACTGTTGAACAGCTTCTATTACCATCAGACTGTTGAACAGCTTCTATTACCATCAGACTGTTGAACAGCTTCTATTACCATCAGACTGTTGAACAGCTTCTATTACCATCAGACTGTTGAACAGCTTCTATTACCATCAGACTGTTGAACAGCTTCTATTACCAGACCATCAGACTGTTGAACAGCTTCTATTACCATCAGACTTTTGAACAGCTTCTATTACCATCAGACTGTTGAACAGCTTCTATTACCATCAGACTGTTGAACAGCTTCTATTACCATCAGACTGTTGAACAGCTTCTATTACCATCAGACTGTTGAACAGCTTCTATTACCATCAGACTGTTGAACAGCTTCTATTACCATCAGACTGTTGAACAGCTTCTATTACCATCAGACTGTTGAACAGCTTCTATTACAGACCATCAGACTGTTGAACAGCTTCTATTACCATCAGACTGTTAAACAGCTTCTATTACCATCAGACTGTTGAACAGCTTCTATTACCATCAGACTGTTGAACAGCTTCTATTACCATCAGACTGTTAAACAGCTTCTATTACCATCAGACTGTTGAACAGCTTCTATTACCATCAGACTGTTGAACAGCTTCTATTACCATCAGACTGTTGAACAGCTTCTATTACCATCAGACTGTTGAACAGCTTCTATTACCATCAGACTGTTGAACAGCTTCTATTACCATCAGACTGTTGAACAGCTTCTATTACCATCAGACTGTTGAACAGCTTCTATTACCATCAGACTGTTGAACAGCTTCTATTACCATCAGACTGTTGAACAGCTTCTATTACCATCAGACTGTTGAACAGCTTCTATTACCATCAGACTGTTGAACAGCTTCTATTACCATCAGACTGTTGAACAGCTTCTATTACCATCAGACTGTTGAACAGCTTCTATTACCATCAGACTGTTGAACAGCTTCTATTACCAGACCATCAGACTGTTGAACAGCTTCTATTACCATCAGACTGTTAAACAGCTTCTATTACCATCAGACTGTTAAACAGCTTCTATTACCATCAGACTGTTGAACAGCTTCTATTACCATCAGACTGTTGAACAGCTTCTATTACCATCAGACTGTTAAACAGCTTCTATTACCATCAGACTGTTGAACAGCTTCTATTACCATCAGACTGTTGAACAGCTTCTATTACCATCAGACTGTTAAACAGCTTCTATTACCATCAGACTGTTAAACAGCTTCTATTACCATCAGACTGTTGAACAGCTTCTATTACCATCAGACTGTTGAACAGCTTCTATTACCATCAGACTGTTGAATAGCTTCTATTACCATCAGACTGTTGAACAGCTTCTATTCGACCATCAGACTGTTGAACAGCTTCTATTACCATCAGACTGTTGAACAGCTTCTATTACCATCAGACTGTTGAACAGCTTCTATTACCATCAGACTGTTGAACAGCTTCTATTACCATCAGACTGTTAAACAGCTTCTATTACCATCAGACTGTTAAACAGCTTCTATTACCATCAGACTGTTGAACAGCTTCTATTACCATCAGACTGTTGAACAGCTTCTATTACCATCAGACTGTTGAACAGCTTCTATTACCATCAGACTGTTGAACAGCTTCTATTACCATCAGACTGTTGAACAGCTTCTATTACCATCAGACTGTTGAACAGCTTCTATTACCATCAGACTGTTGAACAGCTTCTATTACCATCAGACTGTTGAACAGCTTCTATTACCATCAGACTGTTGAACAGCTTCTATTACCATCAGACTGTTGAACAGCTTCTATTACCATCAGACTGTTGAACAGCTTCTATTACCATCAGACTGTTGAACAGCTTCTATTACCATCAGACTGTTGAACAGCTTCTATTACCATCAGACTGTTAAACAGCTTCTATTACCATCAGACTGTTGAACAGCTTCTATTACCATCAGACTGTTAAACAGCTTCTATTACCATCAGACTGTTGAACAGCTTCTATTACCATCAGACTGTTGAACAGCTTCTATTACCATCAGACTGTTGAACAGCTTCTATTACCATCAGACTGTTAAACAGCTTCTATTACCATCAGACTGTTGAACAGCTTCTATTACCATCAGACTGTTGAACAGCTTCTATTACCATCAGACTGTTAAACAGATTATATTACCATCAGACTGTTGAACAGCTTCTATTACCATCAGACTGTTAAACAGCTTCTATTACCATCAGACTGTTGAACAGCTTCTATTACCATCAGACTGTTAAACAGCTTCTATTACCATCAGACTGTTGAACAGCTTCTATTACCATCAGACTGTTGAACAGCTTCTATTACCATCAGACTGTTGAACAGCTTCTATTACCATCAGACTGTTAAACAGCTTCTATTACCATCAGACTGTTAAACAGCTTCTATTACCATCAGACTGTTGAACAGCTTCTATTACCATCAGACTGTTGAACAGCTTCTATTACCATCAGACTGTTGAATAGCTTATATTACCATCAGACTGTTGAACAGCTTCTATTACCATCAGACTGTTGAACAGCTTCTATTACCATCAGACTGTTGAACAGCTTCTATTACCATCAGACTGTTGAACAGCTTCTATTACCATCAGACTGTTGAACAGCTTCTATTACCATCAGACTGTTGAAACAGCTTCTATTACCATCAGACTGTTAAACAGCTTCTATTACCATCAGACTGTTAAACAGCTTCTATTACCATCAGACTGTTGAACAGCTTCTATTACCATCAGACTGTTGAACAGCTTCTATTACCATCAGACTGTTGAAACAGCTTCTATTACCATCAGACTGTTGAACAGCTTCTATTACCATCAGACTGTTGAACAGCTTCTATTACCATCAGACTGTTGAACAGCTTCTATTACCATCAGACTGTTAAACAGCTTCTATTACCATCAGACTGTTGAACAGCTTCTATTACCATCAGACTGTTGAACAGCTTCTATTACCATCAGACTGTTGAACAGCTTCTATTACCATCAGACTGTTGAACAGCTTCTATTACCATCAGACTGTTGAACAGCTTCTATTACCATCAGACTGTTGAACAGCTTCTATTACCATCAGACTGTTGAACAGCTTCTATTACCATCAGACTGTTGAACAGCTTCTATTACCATCAGACTGTTGAACAGCTTCTATTACCATCAGACTGTTGAACAGCTTCTATTACCATCAGACTGTTGAACAGCTTCTATTACCATCAGACTGTTAAACAGCTTCTATTACCATCAGACTGTTGAACAGCTTCTATTACCATCAGACTGTTAAACAGCTTCTATTACCATCAGACTGTTGAACAGCTTCTATTACCATCAGACTGTTGAACAGCTTCTATTACCATCAGACTGTTGAACAGCTTCTATTACCATCAGACTGTTGAACAGCTTCTATTACCATCAGACTGTTGAACAGCTTCTATTACCATCAGACTGTTGAACAGCTTCTATTACCATCAGACTGTTGAACAGCTTCTATTACCATCAGACTGTTGAACAGCTTCTATTACCATCAGACTGTTGAACAGCTTCTATTACCATCAGACTGTTGAACAGCTTCTATTACCATCAGACTGTTGAACAGCTTCTATTACCATCAGACTGTTGAACAGCTTCTATTACCATCAGACTGTTAAACAGCTTCTATTACCATCAGACTGTTGAACAGCTTCTATTACCATCAGACTGTTGAACAGCTTCTATTACCATCAGACTGTTGAACAGCTTCTATTACCATCAGACTGTTAAACAGCTTCTATTACCATCAGACTGTTGAACAGCTTCTATTACCATCAGACTGTTGAACAGCTTCTATTACCATCAGACTGTTAAACAGCTTCTATTACCATCAGACTGTTAAACAGCTTCTATTACCATCAGACTGTTGAACAGCTTCTATTACCATCAGACTGTTGAACAGCTTCTATTACCATCAGACTGTTAAACAGCTTCTATTACCATCAGACTGTTGAACAGCTTCTATTACCATCAGACTGTTGAACAGCTTCTATTACCATCAGACTGTTAAACAGCTTCTATTACCATCAGACTGTTAAACAGCTTCTATTACCATCAGACTGTTGAACAGCTTCTATTACCATCAGACTGTTGAACAGCTTCTATTACCATCAGACTGTTGAACAGCTTCTATTACCATCAGACTGTTGAACAGCTTCTATTACCATCAGACTGTTGAACAGCTTCTATTACCATCAGACTGTTGAACAGCTTCTATTACCATCAGACTGTTAAACAGCTTCTATTACCATCAGACTGTTGAACAGCTTCTATTACCATCAGACTGTTGAACAGCTTCTATTACCATCAGACTGTTGAACAGCTTCTATTACCATCAGACTGTTAAACAGCTTCTATTACCATCAGACTGTTGAACAGCTTCTATTACCATCAGACTGTTGAACAGCTTCTATTACCATCAGACTGTTGAACAGCTTCTATTACCATCAGACTGTTGAACAGCTTCTATTACCATCAGACTGTTAAACAGCTTCTATTACCATCAGACTGTTAAACAGCTTCTATTACCATCAGACTGTTAAACAGCTTCTATTACCATCAGACTGTTGAACAGCTTCTATTACCATCAGACTGTTGAACAGCTTCTATTACCATCAGACTGTTGAACAGCTTCTATTACCATCAGACTGTTGAACAGCTTCTATTACCATCAGACTGTTGAACAGCTTCTATTACCATCAGACTGTTAAACAGCTTCTATTACCATCAGACTGTTGAACAGCTTCTATTACCATCAGACTGTTGAACAGCTTCTATTACCATCAGACTGTTGAACAGCTTCTATTACCATCAGACTGTTGAACAGCTTCTATTACCATCAGACTGTTGAACAGCTTCTATTACCATCAGACTGTTGAACAGCTTCTATTACCATCAGACTGTTAAACAGCTTCTATTACCATCAGACTGTTAAACAGCTTCTATTACCATCAGACTGTTGAACAGCTTCTATTAGACCATCAGACTGTTGAACAGCTTCTATTACCATCAGACTGTTGAACAGCTTCTATTACCATCAGACTGTTAAACAGCTTCTATTACCATCAGACTGTTGAACAGCTTCTATTACCATCAGACTGTTGAACAGCTTCTATTACCATCAGACTGTTGAACAGCTTCTATTACCATCAGACTGTTGAACAGCTTCTATTACCATCAGACTGTTGAACAGCTTCTATTACCATCAGACTGTTAAACAGCTTCTATTACCATCAGACTGTTAAACAGCTTCTATTACCATCAGACTGTTGAACAGCTTCTATTACCATCAGACTGTTGAACAGCTTCTATTACCATCAGACTGTTAAACAGCTTCTATTACCATCAGACTGTTGAACAGCTTCTATTACCATCAGACTGTTGAACAGCTTCTATTACCATCAGACTGTTGAACAGCTTCTATTACCATCAGACTGTTGAACAGCTTCTATTACCATCAGACTGTTGAACAGCTTCTATTACCATCAGACTGTTGAACAGCTTCTATTACCATCAGACTGTTGAACAGCTTCTATTACCATCAGACTGTTGAACAGCTTCTATTACCATCAGACTGTTGAACAGCTTCTATTACCATCAGACTGTTGAACAGCTTCTATTACCATCAGACTGTTAAACAGCTTCTATTACCATCAGACTGTTGAACAGCTTCTATTACCATCAGACTGTTGAACAGCTTCTATTACCATCAGACTGTTGAACAGCTTCTATTACCATCAGACTGTTAAACAGCTTCTATTACCATCAGACTGTTGAACAGCTTCTATTAACCATCAGACTGTTGAACAGCTTCTATTACCATCAGACTGTTGAACAGCTTCTATTACCATCAGACTGTTAAACAGCTTCTATTACCATCAGACTGTTGAACAGCTTCTATTACCATCAGACTGTTAAACAGCTTCTATTACCATCAGACTGTTAAACAGCTTCTATTACCATCAGACTGTTGAACAGCTTCTATTACCATCAGACTGTTGAACAGCTTCTATTACCATCAGACTGTTAAACAGCTTCTATTACCATCAGACTGTTGAACAGCTTCTATTACCATCAGACTGTTGAACAGCTTCTATTACCATCAGACTGTTGAACAGCTTCTATTACCATCAGACTGTTGAACAGCTTCTATTACCATCAGACTGTTGAACAGCTTCTATTACCATCAGACTGTTGAACAGCTTCTATTACCATCAGACTGTTAAACAGCTTCTATTACCATCAGACTGTTGAACAGCTTCTATTACCATCAGACTGTTGAAACAGCTTCTATTACCATCAGACTGTTGAACAGCTTCTATTACCATCAGACTGTTAAACAGCTTCTATTACCATCAGACTGTTGAACAGCTTCTATTACCATCAGACTGTTGAACAGCTTCTATTACCATCAGACTGTTGAACAGCTTCTATTACCATCAGACTGTTGAACAGCTTCTATTACCATCAGACTGTTGAACAGCTTCTATTACCATCAGACTGTTGAACAGCTTCTATTACCATCAGACTGTTGAACAGCTTCTATTACCATCAGACTGTTGAACAGCTTCTATTACCATCAGACTGTTGAACAGCTTCTATTACCATCAGACTGTTAAACAGCTTCTATTACCATCAGACTGTTAAACAGCTTCTATTACCATCAGACTGTTGAACAGCTTCTATTACCATCAGACTGTTGAACAGCTTCTATTACCATCAGACTGTTGAACAGCTTCTATTACCATCAGACTGTTAACAGCTTCTATTACCATCAGACTGTTGAACAGCTTCTATTACAGACCATCAGACTGTTGAACAGCTTCTATTACCATCAGACTGTTGAACAGCTTCTATTACCATCAGACTGTTGAACAGCTTCTATTACCATCAGACTGTTGAACAGCTTCTATTACCATCAGACTGTTAAACAGCTTCTATTACCATCAGACTGTTAAACAGCTTCTATTACCATCAGACTGTTGAACAGCTTCTATTACCATCAGACTGTTGAACAGCTTCTATTACCATCAGACTGTTGAACAGCTTCTATTACCATCAGACTGTTAAACAGCTTCTATTACCATCAGACTGTTGAACAGCTTCTATTACCATCAGACTGTTGAACAGCTTCTATTACCATCAGACTGTTGAACAGCTTCTATTACCATCAGACTGTTGAACAGCTTCTATTACCATCAGACTGTTGAACAGCTTCTATTACCATCAGACTGTTGAACAGCTTCTATTCCAGACCATCAGACTGTTGAACAGCTTCTATTACCATCAGACTGTTGAACAGCTTCTATTACCATCAGACTGTTGAACAGCTTCTATTACCATCAGACTGTTGAATAGCTTCTATTACCATCAGACTGTTGAACAGCTTCTATTACCATCAGACTGTTGAACAGCTTCTATTACCATCAGACTGTTGAACAGCTTCTATTACCATCAGACTGTTGAACAGCTTCTATTACCATCAGACTGTTGACCAGCTTCTATTACCAGACCATCAGACTGTTGAATAGCTTCTATTACCATCAGACTGTTGAACAGCTTCTATTACCATCAGACTGTTGACCAGCTTCTATTACCATCAGACTGTTGAACAGCTTCTATTACCATCAGACTGTTAAACAGCTTCTATTACCATCAGACTGTTAAACAGCTTCTATTACCATCAGACTGTTGAACAGCTTCTATTACCATCAGACTGTTGAACAGCTTCTATTACCATCAGACTGTTAAACAGCTTATATTACCATCAGACTGTTGAACAGCTTCTATTACCATCAGACTGTTGAACAGCTTCTATTACCATCAGACTGTTGAACAGCTTCTATTACCATCAGACTGTTAAACAGCTTCTATTACCATCAGACTGTTGAACAGCTTCTATTACCATCAGACTGTTAAACAGCTTCTATTACCATCAGACTGTTGAACAGCTTCTATTACCATCAGACTGTTAAACAGCTTCTATTACCATCAGACTGTTGAAACAGCTTCTATTACCATCAGACTGTTGAACAGCTTCTATTACCAGACCATCAGACTGTTGAACAGCTTATATTACCATCAGACTGTTGAATAGCTTATATTACCATCAGACTGTTGAACAGCTTCTATTACCATCAGACTGTTGAACAGCTTCTATTACCATCAGACTGTTGAACAGCTTCTATTACCATCAGACTGTTGAACAGCTTCTATTACCATCAGACTGTTAAACAGCTTCTATTACCATCAGACTGTTAAACAGCTTCTATTACCATCAGACTGTTAAACAGCTTCTATTACCATCAGACTGTTGAACAGCTTATATTACCATCAGACTGTTGAACAGCTTCTATTACCATCAGACTGTTGAACAGCTTCTATTACCATCAGACTGTTGAAAAGCTTCTACTACCATCAGACTGTTGAACAGCTTCTATTACCATCAGACTGTTGAACAGCTTCTATTACCATCAGACTGTTGAACAGCTTCTATTACCATCAGACTGTTAAACAGCTTCTATTACCATCAGACTGTTGAACAGCTTCTATTACCATCAGACTGTTGAACAGCTTCTATTACCATCAGACTGTTGAACAGCTTCTATTATCATCAGACAGTTGAACAGCTTCTATCACCAGACCATCAGACTGTTGAACAGCTTCTATTACCATCAGACTGTTGAACAGCTTCTATTACCATCAGACTGTTGAAGAGCTTCTATTACCATCAGACTGTTGACCAGCTTCTATTACCATCAGACTGTTGAACAGCTTCTATTACCATCAGACTGTTGAACAGCTTCTATTACCATCAGACTGTTAAACAGCTTCTATTACCATCAGACTGTTGAACAGCTTCTATTACCATCAGACTGTTAAACAGCTTCTATTACCATCAGACTGTTAAACAGCTTCTATTACCAGACCATCAGACTGTTGAACAGCTTCTATTACCATCAGACTGTTGAATAGCTTCTATTACCATCAGACTGTTAAACAGCTTCTATTACCATCAGACTGTTGACCAGCTTCTATTACCATCAGACTGTTGAACAGCTTCTATTACCATCAGACTGTTGAACAGCTTCTATTACCATCAGACTGTTAAACAGCTTCTATTACCATCAGACTGTTAAACAGCTTCTATTACCATCAGACTGTTAAACAGCTTCTATTACCATCAGACTGTTAAACAGCTTCTATTACCATCAGACTGTTGAACAGCTTCTATTACCATCAGACTGTTGAACAGCTTCTATTACCATCAGACTGTTAAACCGCTTCTATTACCATCAGACTGTTAAACAGTTTCTATTACCATCAGACTGTTAAACAGCTTCTATTACCATCAGACTGTTAAACAGCTTCTATTACCATCAGACTGTTAAACAGCTTCTATTACCATCAGACTGTTGAACAGCTTCTATTACCATCAGACTGTTGAACAGCTTCTATTACCATCAGACTGTTAAACCGCTTCTATTACCATCAGACTGTTAAACAGCTTCTATTACCATCAGACTGTTGAACAGCTTCTATTACCAGACCATCAGACTGTTGAACAGCTTCTATTACCATCAGACTGTTAAACCGCTTCTATTACCATCAGACTGTTAAACCGCTTCTATTACCATCAGACTGTTGAACAGCTTCTATTACCAGACCATCAGACTGTTGAACAGCTTATATTACCATCAGACTGTTGAATAGCTTATATTACCATCAGACTGTTGAACAGCTTCTATTACCATCAGACTGTTGAACAGCTTCTATTACCATCAGACTGTTAAACAGCTTCTATTACCATCAGACTGTTAAACAGCTTCTATTACCATCAGACTGTTGAACAGCTTCTATTACCATCAGACTGTTAAACAACTTCTATTACCATCAGACTGTTAAACAGCTTCTATTACCATCAGACTGTTAAACAGATTCTATTACCATCAGACTGTTGAACAGCTTCTATTACCATCAGACTGTTGACCAGCTTCTATTACCATCAGACTGTTGACCAGCTTCTATTACCATCAGACTGTTGAACAGCTTCTATTACCATCAGACTGTTGAACAGCTTCTATTACCATCAGACTGTTGAACAGCTTCTATTACCAGACCATCAGACTGTTGACCAGCTTCTATTACCATCAGACTTTTGACCAGCTTCTATTACCATCAGACTGTTGAACAGCTTCTATTACCATCAGACTGTTGAATAGCTTCTATTACCATCAGACTGTTGAACAGCTTCTATTACCATCAGACTGTTGAACAGCTTCTATTACCATCAGACTGTTGAACAGCTTCTATTACCATCAGACTGTTGAACAGCTTCTATTACCATCAGACTGTTGAACAACTTCTATTACCAGACCATCAGACTGTTGAATAGCTTCTATTACCATCAGACTGTTAAACAGCTTCTATTACCATCAGACTGTTGAACAGCTTCTATTACCATCAGACTGTTGAACAGCTTCTATTACCATCAGACTGTTAAACAGCTTCTATTACCATCAGACTGTTAAACAGCTTCTATTACCATCAGACTGTTGAACAGCTTCTATTACCATCAGACTGTTGAACAGCTTCTATTACCATCAGACTGTTGACCAGCTTCTATTACCATCAGACTGTTGAACAGCTTCTATTACCATCAGACTGTTGAACAGCTTCTATTACCATCAGACTGTTGAACAGCTTCTATTACCAGACCATCAGACTGTTGACCAGCTTCTATTACCATCAGACTTTTGACCAGCTTCTATTACCATCAGACTGTTGAACAACTTCTATTACCATCAGACTGTTGAATAGCTTCTATTACCATCAGACTGTTGAACAGCTTCTATTACCATCAGACTGTTGAACAGCTTCTATTACCATCAGACTGTTGAACAGCTTCTATTACCATCAGACTGTTGACCAGCTTCTATTACCATCAGACTGTTGAACAACTTCTATTACCAGACCATCAGACTGTTGAATAGCTTCTATTACCATCAGACTGTTAAACAGCTTCTATTACCATCAGACTGTTGACCAGCTTCTATTACCATCAGACTGTTGAACAGCTTCTATTACCATCAGACTGTTAAACAGCTTCTATTACCATCAGACTGTTAAACAGCTTCTATTACCATCAGACTGTTGAACAGCTTCTATTACCATCAGACTGTTAAACAGCTTCTATTACCATCAGACTGTTGAACAGCTTCTATTACCATCAGACTGTTAAACAGCTTCTATTACCATCAGACTGTTGAACAGCTTCTATTACCATCAGACTGTTGAACAGCTTCTATTACCATCAGACTGTTAAACAGCTTCTATTACCATCAGACTGTTGAACAGCTTCTATTACCAGACCATCAGACTGTTGAACAGCTTATATTACCATCAGACTGTTGAATAGCTTATATTACCATCAGACTGTTGAATAGCTTATATTACCATCAGACTGTTGAACAGCTTCTATTACCATCAGACTGTTGAACAGCTTCTATTACCATCAGACTGTTGAACAGCTTCTATTACCATCAGACTGTTAAACAGCTTCTATTACCATCAGACTGTTGAACAGCTTCTATTAACATCAGACTGTTAAACAGCTTCTATTACCATCAGACTGTTAAACAACTTCTATTACCATCAGACTGTTAAACAGCTTATATTACCATCAGACTGTTGAACAGCTTCTATTACCATCAGACTGTTGAACAGCTTCTATTACCATCAGACTGTTGAAAAGCTTCTACTACCATCAGACTGTTGAACAGCTTCTATTACCATCAGACTGTTGAACAGCTTCTATTACCATCAGACTGTTGAACAGCTTCTATTACCATCCGACTGTTAAACAGCTTCTATTACCATCAGACTGTTGAACAGCTTCTATTACCATCAGACTGTTGAACAGCTTCTATTACCATCAGACTGTTGACCAGCTTCTATTATCATCAGACAGTTGAACAGCTTCTATCACCAGACCATCAGACTGTTGAACAGCTTATATTACCATCAGACTGTTGAACAGCTTCTATTACCATCAGACTGTTGAAGAGCTTCTATTACCATCAGACTGTTGACCAGCTTCTATTACCATCAGACTGTTGAACAGCTTCTATTACCATCAGACTGTTGAACAGCTTCTATTACCATCAGACTGTTAAACAGCTTCTATTACCATCAGACTGTTGAACAGCTTCTATTACCATCAGACTGTTAAACAGCTTCTATTACCATCAGACTGTTAAACAGCTTCTATTACCAGACCATCAGACTGTTGAACAGCTTCTATTACCATCAGACTGTTGAATAGCTTCTATTACCATCAGACTGTTAAACAGCTTCTATTACCATCAGACTGTTGACCAGCTTCTATTACCATCAGACTGTTGAACAGCTTCTATTACCATCAGACTGTTGAACAGCTTCTATTACCATCAGACTGTTAAACAGCTTCTATTACCATCAGACTGTTAAACAGCTTCTATTACCATCAGACTGTTAAACAGCTTCTATTACCATCAGACTGTTAAACAGCTTCTATTACCATCAGACTGTTGAACAGCTTCTATTACCATCAGACCGTTGAACAGCTTCTATTACCATCAGACTGTTAAACCGCTTCTATTACCATCAGACTGTTAAACAGTTTCTATTACCATCAGACTGTTAAACAGCTTCTATTACCATCAGACTGTTAAACAGCTTCTATTACCATCAGACTGTTAAACAGCTTCTATTACCATCAGACTGTTGAACAGCTTCTATTACCATCAGACTGTTGAACAGCTTCTATTACCATCAGACTGTTAAACAGCTTCTATTACCATCAGACTGTTAAACAGCTTCTATTACCATCAGACTGTTGAACAGCTTCTATTACCAGACCATCAGACTGTTGAACAGCTTCTATTACCATCAGACTGTTAAACAGCTTCTATTACCATCAGACTGTTAAACAGCTTCTATTACCATCAGACTGTTGAACAGCTTCTATTACCAGACCATCAGACTGTTGAACAGCTTATATTACCATCAGACTGTTGAATAGCTTATATTACCATCAGACTGTTGAACAGCTTCTATTACCATCAGACTGTTGAACAGCTTCTATTACCATCAGACTGTTGAACAGCTTCTATTACCATCAGACTGTTGAACAGCTTCTATTACCATCAGACTGTTGAACAGCTTCTATTACCATCAGACTGTTGAACAGCTTCTATTACCATCAGACTGTTAAACAGCTTCTATTACCATCAGACTGTTAAACAGATTCTATTACCATCAGACTGTTGAACAGCTTCTATTACCATCAGACTGTTGAACAGCTTCTATTACCATCAGACTGTTGAACAGCTTCTATTACCATCAGACTGTTGAACAGCTTCTATTACCATCAGACTGTTGAACAGCTTCTATTACCATCAGACTGTTGAACAGCTTCTATTACCAGACCATCAGACTGTTGAACAGCTTCTATTACCATCAGACTGTTGAACAGCTTCTATTACCATCAGACTGTTGAACAGCTTCTATTACCATCAGACTGTTGAATAGCTTCTATTACCATCAGACTGTTGAACAGCTTCTATTACCATCAGACTGTTGAACAGCTTCTATTACCATCAGACTGTTGAACAGCTTCTATTACCATCAGACTGTTGAACAGCTTCTATTACCATCAGACTGTTGAACAACTTCTATTACCAGACCATCAGACTGTTGAATAGCTTCTATTACCATCAGACTGTTAAACAGCTTCTATTACCATCAGACTGTTGACCAGCTTCTATTACCATCAGACTGTTGAACAGCTTCTATTACCATCAGACTGTTAAACAGCTTCTATTACCATCAGACTGTTAAACAGCTTCTATTACCATCAGACTGTTGAACAGCTTCTATTACCATCAGACTGTTGAACAGCTTCTATTACCATCAGACTGTTGAATAGCTTCTATTACCATCAGACTGTTGAATAGCTTCTATTACCATCAGACTGTTGAACAGCTTCTATTACCATCAGACTGTTGAACAGCTTCTATTACCATCAGACTGTTGAACAGCTTCTATTACCATCAGACTGTTGAACAGCTTCTATTACCATCAGACTGTTGAACAGCTTCTATTACCATCAGACTGTTAAACAGCTTCTATTACCATCAGACTGTTGAACAGCTTCTATTACCATCAGACTGTTGAACAGCTTCTATTACCATCAGACTGTTGAACAGCTTATATTACCATCAGACTGTTGAACAGCTTCTATTACCATCAGACTGTTGAACAGCTTCTATTACCATCAGACTGTTGAACAGCTTCTATTACCATCAGACTGTTAAACAGCTTCTATTACCATCAGACTGTTGAACAGCTTCTATTACCATCAGACTGTTAAACAGCTTCTATTACCATCAGACTGTTGAACAGCTTCTATTACCATCAGACTGTTGAACAGCTTCTATTACCATCAGACTGTTAAACAGCTTCTATTACCATCAGACTGTTGAACAGCTTCTATTACCATCAGACTGTTAACAGCTTCTATTACCATCAGACTGTTGAACAGCTTCTATTACCATCAGACTGTTGAACAGCTTCTATTACCATCAGACTGTTAAACAGCTTCTATTACCATCAGACTGTTGAACAGCTTCTATTACCATCAGACTGTTGAACAGCTTCTATTACCATCAGACTGTTGACCAGCTTCTATTATCATCAGACAGTTGAACAGCTTCTATTACAGACCATCAGACTGTTGAACAGCTTATATTACCATCAGACTGTTGAACAGCTTCTATTACCATCAGACTGTTGAACAGCTTCTATTACCATCAGACTGTTGAACAGCTTCTATTACCATCAGACTGTTGAACAGCTTCTATTACCATCAGACTGTTGAACAGCTTCTATTACCATCAGACTGTTGAACAGCTTCTATTACCATCAGACTGTTGAACAGCTTCTATTACCATCAGACTGTTAAACAGCTTCTATTACCATCAGACTGTTGAACAGCTTCTATTACCAGACCATCGGACAGTTGAACAGCTTCTATTACCATCAGACTGTTGAATAGCTTCTATTACCATCAGACTGTTGAACAGCTTCTATTACCATCAGACTGTTGAACAGCTTCTATTACCATCAGACTGTTGAACAGCTTCTATTACCATCAGACTGTTGAACAGCTTCTATTACCATCAGACTGTTAAACAGCTTCTATTACCATCAGACTGTTGAACAGCTTCTATTACCATCAGACTGTTGAACAGCTTCTATTACCATCAGACTGTTAAACAGCTTCTATTACCATCAGACTGTTGAACAGCTTCTATTACCATCAGACCGTTGAACAGCTTCTATTACCATCAGACTGTTAAACCGCTTCTATTACCATCAGACTGTTAAACAGCTTCTATTACCATCAGACTGTTGAACAGCTTCTATTACCATCAGACTGTTGAACAGCTTCTATTACCATCAGACTGTTAAACAGCTTCTATTACCATCAGACTGTTGAACAGCTTCTATTACCATCAGACTGTTGAACAGCTTCTATTACCATCAGACTGTTAAACAGCTTCTATTACCATCAGACTGTTAAACAGCTTCTATTACCATCAGACTGTTGAACAGCTTCTATTACC
Source organism: Salmo salar (assembly GCF_905237065.1). NCBI lineage: Eukaryota > Metazoa > Chordata > Actinopteri > Salmoniformes > Salmonidae > Salmo > Salmo salar. The sequence continues at coordinate 81,980,136 of NC_059445.1, read as the reverse complement.
AGACCATCAGACTGTTGAACAGCTTATATTACCATCAGACTGTTGAATAGCTTATATTACCATCAGACTGTTGAATAGCTTATATTACCATCAGACTGTTGAACAGCTTCTATTACCATCAGACTGTTGAACAGCTTCTATTACCATCAGACTGTTGAACAGCTTCTATTACCATCAGACTGTTAAACAGCTTCTATTACCATCAGACTGTTGAACAGCTTCTATTACCATCAGACTGTTAAACAGCTTCTATTACCATCAGACTGTTAAACAGCTTCTATTACCATCAGACTGTTAAACAGCTTCTATTACCATCAGACTGTTGAACAGCTTCTATTACCATCAGACAGTTGAACAGCTTCTATCACCAGACCATCAGACTGTTGAACAGCTTATATTACCATCAGACTGTTGAAGAGCTTCTATTACCATCAGACTGTTGACCAGCTTCTATTACCATCAGACTGTTGAAGAGCTTCTATTACCATCAGACTGTTGACCAGCTTCTATTACCATCAGACTGTTGAACAGCTTCTATTACCATCAGACTGTTGAACAGCTTCTATTACCAGACCATCAGACTGTTGAACGGCTTCTATTACCATCAGACTGTTGAACAGCTTCTATTACCATCAGACTGTTAAACCGCTTCTATTACCATCAGACTGTTAAACAGCTTCTATTACCATCAGACTGTTGAACAGCTTCTATTACCAGACCATCAGACTGTTGAACAGCTTATATTACCATCAGACTGTTGAATAGCTTATATTACCATCAGACTGTTGAATAGCTTATATTACCATCAGACTGTTGAACAGCTTCTATTACCATCAGACTGTTGAACAGCTTCTATTACCATCAGACTGTTGAACAGCTTCTATTACCATCAGACTGTTGAACAGCTTCTATTACCATCAGACTGTTGAACAGCTTCTATTACCATCAGACTGTTAAACAGCTTCTATTACCATCAGACTGTTAAACAGCTTCTATTACCATCAGACTGTTGAACAGCTTCTATTACCATCAGACTGTTGAACAGCTTCTATTACCATCAGACAGTTGAACAGCTTCTATCAACAGACCATCAGACTGTTGAACAGCTTATATTACCATCAGACTGTTGAACAGCTTCTATTACCATCAGACTGTTGAACAGCTTCTATTACCATCAGACTGTTGAACAGCTTCTATTACCATCAGACTGTTGAACAGCTTCTATTACCAGACCATCAGACTGTTGAACAGCTTCTATTACCATCAGACTGTTGAACAGCTTCTATTACCATCAGACTGTTAAACAGCTTCTATTACCATCAGACTGTTAAACAGCTTCTATTACCAGACCATCAGACTGTTGAACAGCTTTTATTACCATCAGACTGTTGAATAGCTTCTATTACCATCAGACTGTTAAACAGCTTCTATTACCATTAGACTGTTAAACAGCTTCTATTACCATCAGACTGTTGAACAGCTTCTATTACCAGGCCATCAGACTGTTGAACAGCTTCTATTACCATCAGACTGTTGAATAGCTTCTATTACCATCAGACTGTTAAACAGCTTCTATTACCATCAGACTGTTGAACAGCTTCTATTACCATCAGACTGTTGAACAGCTTCTATTACCATCAGACTGTTAAACAGCTTCTATTACCATCAGACTGTTAAACAGCTTCTATTACCATCAGACTGTTAAACAGCTTCTATTACCATCAGACTGTTGAACAGCTTCTATTACCAGGCCATCAGACTGTTGAACAGCCATCACTAGCCTGCCCTGTACTCTACCCTGCACCATCAGACTGTTACATTACAGCATTATTCTAATATGGACTAAATAAAAAAAAATCCTCATCAATCAACACGCAATATCCCACTATGACAAAGCAAAACCCGTTTTTTCGTGTACAAATGTTAAAAAAATGTAAAACAGAAAAACCTTATTTACATAAGTATTCAGAACTTTCGCCATGAGACTCGAAATTGAGCTCAGGAGCATCCTGTTTCCTTTGACCACCCTTGAGATGTTTCTACAACTTGATTGTAGTCCACCTGTGGTGAATTCAATTGATTGGACATGATTTGGAAAGGTACACACCTGTCTGTATAAGGTCCCAGACATGACAATGCATTTCAGTAGAATTGTCCATAGAGCTCCTAGACAGTATTGTGTCAAGGAACAGATCTGGGGAAGGGTACCAAAAAATTTCTGCAGCATTGAAGGTCCCCAAGAACACAATGGCCTTCATCATTCTTAAATGGAAGAGGTTTGGAACCAACAAGACTCTTCCTAGAGCTGGCCGCCCGGCCAAACTGAGCAATCGGGGGAGAAGGGCCTTGGTCAGGGAGGTGACGAAGAACACGATGGTCCCTCAGACAGCTCTAGAGATCCTCTGTGGAGATGGGAGAACCTTCCAGAAGGACAACCATCTCTGCAGCACTCCACCAATCAGGCCTTTATGGTAGAGTGGCCAGACGGAAGCCACTCCTCAGTGAAAGGCACATGACAGCCCGCTTGGAGTTTACCAAAAGGCAAGATTCTCTGGTCTGATTAACCCAAGATTGAACACTTTGGCCTGAATGCCAAAAGACACTTCTGGAGGAAACCTGGCACCATCCCTATGGTGAAGCATGGTGGTGGCAGCATCATGCTGTGGGGAAGTTTTTCAGCGGCAGGGACTGAGACACTAGTCAGGATCGAAGAAAAAGATGAATGGAGCAAAGTATAGAGAGATACGTGATGAAAACCTGCTCCAGAGCTCTCAGGACCTCAGACTGGGGTGAAGGTTCACCTTCCAACAGGACAACGACCCTAAGCACACAGCCAAGACAACGCAGGAATGTCTTCGGGAGAAGTCTCTGAATGTCCTCGGGTGGCCCAGCCAGAGCCCGGACTTGAACCCGATCGAACATCTCTGGAGAGACCTGCATCGACCATCTCCACCCAACCTGTCAGAGCTTGAGAGGATCTGCAGAGAAGAATGGAGAAACTCCCCAAATACAGATGTACCAAGCTTGTAGCGTCATACCCAAGAAGACTCAAGGCTGTAATCGCTGCCAAAGGTGCTTCAACAAAGTACTGAGTAAATGGTCTGAATACTTGTGTAAATGTGAGATTTTTGTTGCTTTGTCATTATGGGGTATTGTGTGCAGATTGATGAGGAGGAAAAAACAATTTAATCAATTTTAGAATAAGGCTGTAACGTAACAAAATGTGGAAAAAGTTAAGGGGTCTGAATACTTTCCTAATGTACTGTATGGACAGAACTCAACTGAACAGGCCACATATCTACAGTAAGAGTTGCAGATGAATTTGGACCCCACCCTAGCTGCTGCTTGCACACTCTCCTCCTATTCTCCCAGGAGCCGAGAGGCGCCCCTGCAGTGTCATCGGCTGCCTAAGCGTTTGGGAGAGTTTCATTGAGAGATTGCAGGAAGCTGCGTTTAGGCCTGACTATGGGGACGCCAGACAGCAGAAATATATATTTTTTTTTTGTCCCCTGGGCTTGGAATGTCCACTATCTCCAGTAGTCAATATCATATTCTTCTTCCCCCCTCATCATCTGTCCCCAGTACCCACACTAACTAGTACAAATTCCTCTGTAAGGTTAGTGGGGCTTTTGGTCCAACACAAAAACAAACAACCAACCCAAAGTCTGGTCGGGTTTTGTTGTGGAATTGTTGGATTTTACCTGTTAGATACTGCTGCACTGTTGGATCTAGAAGCATAAGCATTTCGCTACACTCGCAATAACATCTGCTAACCATGTGTATGTGACCAATACAATTTGATTTGATTGGACTAAAATGTAAAATGGTCAGGCATAGGCAAAACAAGCAATTTTTCCTCAATCTTATCGGCAGACTCAGCAGCCTTGGTTTCTCAAATGACTGCCTCGCCTGGTTCACCAACTACTTCTCAGATAGAGTTCAGTGTGTCAAATCGGAGGGCCTGTTGTCCGGACCTCTGACAGTCTCTATGGGGGTGCCACAGGGTTCAATTCTCGGGCCGATTCTTTTCTCTGTTTCTATCAATGATGTCGCTCTTGCTGCTGGGGATTCTCTGATCCACCTCTACGCAGACGACACCATTCTGTATACCTCTGGCTCTTCTTTGGACCCTGTGTTAACTAACCTCCAGACGAGCTTCAATGCCATACAACTCTCCTTCCGTGGCCTCCAACTGCTCTTAAATGCAAGTAAAACTAAATGCATGCTCTTCAACCGATCGCTGCCCGCACCTGCCCGCCCGTCCAGCATCACTGCTCTGGACGGTTCTGACTTAGAATATGTGGACAACTACAAATACCTAGGTGTCTGGTTAGACTGTAAACTCTCCTTCCAGACTCACATTAAGCATCTCCAATCCAAAATTAAATCTAGAATCGGCTTCCTATTTCGCAACAAAGCATCTTTCACTCATGCTGCCAAACATACCCTCGTAAAACTGACTATCCTACCGATCCTTGACTTCGGCAATGTCGGTCGTAAAATAGCCTCCAACACTCTACTCAGCAAATTGGATGCAGTCTATCACAATGCCATCCGTTTTGTCACCAAAGCCCCATATACCACCCACCACTGCGACCTGTATGCTCTCATCGGCTGGCCCTCGTTTCATATTCGTCGCCAAACCCACATGGCTCCAGGTCATCTATAAGTCTTTGCTAGGTAAAGCCCTGCCTTAGCTCAGCTCACTAGTCACCATAGCAGCACCCACCCGCAGCACGTGCTCCAGCAGCTATATTTCACTGGTCACCCCCAAAGCTAATTCCTCCTTTGGCCGCCTTTCCTTCCAGTTCTCTGCTGCCAATGACTGGAACGAATTGCAAAAATCACTGGAGCTGGAGACTCTTATCTCCCTCACTAGCTTTAAGCATCAGCTGTCAGAGCATCTCACAGATCACTGCACCTGTACATAGCCCATCTGTAAATAGCCCATCCAACTACCTCATCCCCATATTGTTATTCATTTATTTATTTTGCTCCTTTGCACCCCAGTATCTCTACTTACACATTCACCTTCTGCACATCTATCACTCCAGTATTTAATTGCTAAATTGTAATTACTTCGCCACTACGGCCTATTTATTGCCTTACCTCCCTAATCTAACCTCATTTGCACACACTGTATATAGATTTTTTTTCCTATTGTGTTATTGACTGTATGTTTCTTTATTCCTTGTGTAACTCTGTGTTGTTGTTTGTGTCGCACTGCTTTGCTTTATCTTGGCCAGGTCGCAGTTGTAAATGAGAACTTGTTCTCAACTGGCCTACCTGGTTAAATAAAGATGAAATAAAAAATAAAAGTTGTAAATAAAAATAAAAAACGGATTTAGATTGCTTACCGCTTTATCAAATCAAAAATGTATTCAGAATTCTGTGGATCAATACAAGCATGAGGATGTGATTTCAGGATAATATTTATATATATTATTACATCCAATTATTATATATATATTTGTAATAAATGTATTACTACTCTATAGAAAAATCTATTTTTGAAAAACAAACAGCCCTCAAGGCAACAGCTGTTTGTTGACCAGAAATTGAGAAATCATGCAGCAACAAGAGCTTACAATGTTTCTTGCTGCTCTGTACGACACCAGATTCTAAGGCCATATATTTTTGTGCTTCCTTGACAACATACAGTATGATACAGCATTTAATCTCCTAATGTAGCTCTCCAGCTATCCAGCTATCCAGCAGAACATGGACTGACAGCACGGGGAGACTCATGTCAGCATGAACAGTTAAATCCTCATCTCGTTGTTTTCTTGTATCTTTGTCTCCACATTTTTTATATTTTTCCCCCCTGTGTCTTAAGCACTATTTTATTGCTCTTGTAACTGTAATTATGATGTAACTGTTATTATTTATTTTATTTCACCTTTATTTAACCAGGTAGGCAAGTTGAGAACAAGTTCTCATTTACAATTGCGACCTGGCCAAGATAAAGCAAAGCAGTTTGACACATACAACAACACAGAGTTACACATGGAGTAAAACAAACATACAGTCAATAATACAGTAGAAAAATAAGTCTATATACAATGTGAGCAAATGAGGTGAGATAAGGGAGGTAAAGGCAAAAAAGGCCATGGTGGCGAAGTAAATACAATATAGCAAGTAAACACTGGAATGGTAGATTTGCAGTGGAAGAAAGTGCAAAGTAGAAATAGAAATAATGGGGTGCAAAGGAGCTAAATAAATACATAAATACAGTAGGGGAAGCGATAGTTGTTTGGGTTAAATTATAGATGGGCTATGTACAGGTGCAGTGATCTGTGAGCTGCTCTGACAGCTGGTGCAAAAAGCTAGTGAGGGAGATATGTGTTTCCAGTTTCAGAGATTTTTGTATTGTGATGTAACTGTTATTATAGATGTAACTGTTATTATGATGTAAATGTTATTATGATGTAACTGTTATTATGATGTGACTGTTATTATGATGTGACTGTTATTATGATGTAAATGTTATTATAGATCTAACTGTTATTATGATGTAAATGTTATTATAGATCTAACTGTTATTATGATGTAAATGTTATTATGATGTGACTGTTATTATGATGTAAATGTTATTATGATGTAAATGTTATTATGATGTAACTGTTATTATGATGTAAATGTTATTATGATGTAAATGTTATTATGATGTAACTGTTATTATGATGTAAATGTTATTATAGATCTAACTGTTATTATAGATGTACAGTTGAAGTCGGAAGTTTACATACACCTTAGCCAAATACATTTAAACTCCGTTTTTCACAATTCCTGACATTTAATCCTAGTAACAATTCGCCGTCTTAGGTCAGTTGGGATCACCACTTTATTTTAAGAATGTGAAATGTCAGAATAATAGTAGAGATAATTATTTATTTCAGCTTTTATTTCTTTCATCACATTCCCAGTGGGTCAGAAGTTTACATACACTCAATTAGTATTTGGTAGCATTGCCTTTAAATTGTTTAACTTGGGTCAAATGTTTTGGGTAGCCTTCCACAAGCTTCCCACAATAAGTTGGGTGAATTTTGGCCTATTGCCACTGACAGAGCTGGTGTAACTGAGTCAGAAGGAATGGGCCAAAATTCACCCAACTTACTGTGATGAAAGAAATAAAAGCTGAAATAAATCATTCTCTCTACTATTATTCTGACATTTCACATTCTTAATAATACTAGGATTAAATGTCAGGAATTGTGAAAAACTGAGTTTAAACGTATTTGGCTAAGGTGTATGTAAACTACCAACTTCAAATGTACATACTATAGAATACTGATTATGATTAGTTCTAGTAGAGGGAGAGAGTAGTAGACAGAGAGAGACACAGACACAAAGAGACACAGGGAGACACAGAGACAGAGAGACACAGAGAGACACAGAGACAGAGAGACACAGAGAGACACAGAGAGACACAGAGACAGAGAGACACAGAGAGAGACAGAGAGATAGACGGAGAGAGAGACAGAGACAGAGAGAAAGACGTAGACAGAGAGATATGGAGACAGAGAGATATGGAGACAAAAAGACACAGAGACAGAGAGAGAGACAGAGAGAGAGACAGAGAGAGACAGAGAGAGAGAGAGAGAGAGAGAGAGAGAGAGAGAGAGAGAGAGAGAGAGAGAGAGAAAGACAGAGAGAGAGACAGAGAGAGAGAGAGAGAGAGAGAAAGACGTAGACAGAGAGATATGGAGACAGAGAGATATGGAGACAAAAAGACACAGAGACAGAGAGAGAGACAGAGAGAGAGACAGAGAGAGACAGAGAGAGAGAGAGAGAGAGAGAGAGAGAGAGAGAGAGAGAAAGACAGAGAGAGAGACAGAGAGAGAGACAGAGAGAGAGAGAGAAAGACAGAGTTAGAGAGAAAGACGTAGACAGAGAGAAATGGAGACAGAGATATATGGAGACAAAAAGACACAAAGACAGAGAAAGACAGAGAGAGAGACAGAGAGAGACAGAGATGGAGAGAGAGAGACATGGAGACAGAGAGAGAGAGAGACAGAGAGAAAGAGAGAGAGACAGAGAGAGAGACAGAGAGAGAGAAACGGAGACAGAGAGAGAGACAGAGACGGAGACAGAGAGAGACATTGAGACAGAGAGAAAGAGTGAGACAGAGAGAGACAAAGACAGAGAAAGACACAGAGACAAAGAGAAAAACAGAGAGAGTGACAGAGAGAGAGACAGAGAGAGAGATAGAGAGAGACAGAGACAGAGAGAGAGATGGAGAGAGAGAGACAGAGAGACAGAGAGACAGAGAGACCGAGAGAGAAAGACACAGAGACAGAGAGAAAGACGTAGACAGAGAGAAATGGAGACAAAAAGACACAGAGACAGAGAGAGAGAGAGAGACAGAAACGGAGACAGAGAGAGACAGAGAGAGACAGAGAGAGAGACAGAAACGGAGACAGAGAGAGACAGAGAGAGACAGAGAGAGAGACAGAGACGGAGACAGAGAGAGACATGGAGACAGAGAGAGAGACAGAGAGAGAGACAGAGAGAGACACGGAGACAGAGAGAGAGACAGAGTCAGAGACAGAGACGGAGTCATAAAGACAGAGAGAGTGACAGAGAGAGAGACAGAGACAGAGACAGAGAGAGACAGAGACAGAGAGAGAGATCGAAACAAAGAGAGACATGAAGACAGAGAGAGACAGAGAGAGAGACAGAGAGAGAGACAGAGAGAGAGACAGAGAGAGAGAGACATGGAGACAGAGAGAGAGAGAGATGAGTCAGAGACACAGAGAGAGTCCGAGAGAGAGACAGAGACAGAGAGAGAGACAGCGACAGAGACAGAGAGAGAGAGAGAGAGAGAGAGAGAGAGAGAGAGACAGAGAGACACGGAGATAGAGGGAGAGACAGAGAGAGATCTGTACATAGTCAATGGTAGGCTGAGAGGGGACTTTTTTGGTAGGTACACCTACAGCTCATCCCTTGGCAGCAGCACTGTAGACTACTTCCTCACTGACCTTAACCCAGAGTCTCTTAGAGCGTTCACAGTCAGCCCACTAACACCTCTCTCAGACCACAGTAAAATCACAGTGTATCTGAGAAGAGCGGAACCCAACCATGAAGCAATGAAGCAATGTTTAGTACCACCAATAAATTACATGGTACTAAACAGGCCTATATATGGTGTGCAAACAGTACAGACATCTACCAAAAAGCAATTAGTAGCCACAAAAAAAATCTCTCCTGGACAACTTTTTAGCCATAACATTCTCCTTCAGCAATGAAGGTGTAAATTTGGCCGTTTGGAACATAAACTTTATATTTGACAAATTAGTCTCCTTGGCTAATCTAAAGAAGCATAAGAGCAAACCAGAAACAACAGATAATGAAAAATGGTTTGATAATGATTGCAAAAATCTAAGAAAGTAATTGAGAAATGTATCTAATCAAAACACAGAGAACCAGACAACAAAAATATACACCTTCAATACGGGGAAACACTGAAGCAATACAAACACACCCTAAGAACAAAAAAGGAACTGCCCATTAGAAATCAGCTGGATGGAATTGAGGAATCCATAGAATCAAACCACTTCTGGGAGAATTGGAATAAATTAAACAAACCTCATCAGGAGGAATTGGCTATCCAAAATGGAGATATGTGGAGAAATCACTTTGCAAACCTCTACAGCAATATAACAAAGAGCCTGGAACAAAAAGATATACAAGAAAAATTAAAAATCCTTGAATCAGCAGTCGAAGACTATCAGAATCCTGTGGATAGTCCAATTACAGAAGAAGAATTATTGGAAAAACTATGCACTCTCTCCAACCCAAAAAGGCCTGTGGTGCTGATGGTATTTTAAATGAAATGATCAAATATACAGACCACAAATTCAAATTGGCTATACTCAAACTCTTCAACATTATCCTCACTGCAGGTATTTTCCCCGATATTTGGAACCAGGGATTGATCACAAATTTGACCCAAATAATTACAGAGGAATTTGCGTTAACAGCAACTTGGGGAAAATTCTCTGCAGTATTATAAATAGCAGACTACACCATTTCCTTGATGAACACAACGTCCTGAGCAGAAGCCAGATTGGATTTCTAAAAAAGTATCGTACAACAGACCACATTTACGCCCTCCACACTCTAACTGACAAACAAGTAAATCAAAACAAAGGCAAAATCTACTCGTGTTTTGTAGATTTCAAGAAAGCATTTGATACAAAGAAAAACTGCAAATAACGCATGTAGAGCAGAATTGGGCCAATATCCCCTCCTCATTCGAATAGAAAAAAGAGCCATCAAATGTTACAACCATCTAAAAACAAGGGACCCCAAAACATTCCATCACACAGCTCTACAATGTCAAGAGATGAAACAAGAGAAGAGTCCCCTCAGCCAGCTGGTTCTGAGGCTCAGTTCACTAACCCAAACCAACCCCATAGAGCCTCAGGACAGCACTCAGAAAATCTGGCCCAACCAAATCATCACAAAACAAAAAGAAAAATATATCACCTATTGGAAAGACACCACAAAAAATCTAAGTGAACTTCAATGTTATTTGGATCTAAACAGACAGTACTTGGTGGCAGACTATCTGACCACTGTGACTGATAGAAAACTGAGGAAAACACTGACAGACTCAGTTAACACAGTCTGGCTATAGAGACCGGTCGTCACAGACAAACCTGGCTGTCCAGAGAGGACAGTCTGGCTATAGAGACTGGTCATCACAGACAAACCTGGCTGTCCAGAGAGGACAAAATAAAATAAATTGAATTGAATTGAGAGATAGAGAGAGAGAGACACAGAGACAGAGAGAGAGAGACGGAGACAGAGACATAGACAGAGAGAAAGACAGAGAGAGACAGAGAGAGAGAGACGGAGACAGACAGAGAGCGAAGGAGTCAGAGAGAGACAGAGAGAAAGACAGACACATAGAGAGAGACAGGCAGACGGAGACAGACAGAGAGACGTAGAGAGACAGAGATGGAGATAGACGGAGACAGACAGAGAGAGACGGACACAGACAGAGAGCGATGGAGTCAGAGAGAGACAGAGAGAAAGACAGACACATAGAGAGAGACAGACAGACGGAGACAGACAGACAGAGAGACGTAGAGAGACAGAGATGGAGATAGACGGAGACAGACAGAGAGAGATGGACACAGACAGAGAGAGATTTTGTCGAAGAGAGAGACAGACAGAGAGACAGACAGAGAGAGAGAGACAGAGACAGACAGAGGGTCCAGAGCACTGATAGATTGTGTGTGTGTTCCACCAGACTGATGGGATCGTCACTCAGACAGAGAGAGAGACAGAGAGCCATGCGATGCCAGCGTGTAAAGGAGTGTGTGTGCAGGCCGTGTGGAGGCTGGAAGGCTGCTGGCTGGCTGCTGGCATCGCTGCTAGGGTCCCTGCTACTGGTGGCTGTTGGAGTGATACTGCAGATCGGTGAGTGTGAGTGTGTGTGTGTGTAACGGAGTGATATATCACCCCAGCTCATTTTTGATTTGGGAGACAATCCATTTTAAAGCCTCTAGTTGTCTGAGCTGACTGTGGATCTTTTGTGAGTGTTTACTGTTCATTTTATCTTGTTAATTTCACCTTTTGGTCCTCTGTAGTTCAGTTAGTAGAACATGGTTCTCTGTAGCTCAGTTAGTAGAACATGGTCCTCTGTAGTTCAGTTAGTAGAACATGGTGCTCTGTAGTTCAGTTAGTAGAACATGGTCCTCTGTAGTTCAGTTAGTAGAACATGGTTCTCTGTAGTTCAGTTAGTAGAACATGGTCCTCTGTAGTTCAGTTAGTAGAACATGGTTCTCTGTAGTTCATTTAGTAGAACATGGTCCTCTGTAATTCAGTTAGTAGAACATGCTTACAATGCCTAAATAGTTGGTTCGATTCCCATTATCTCCTCCACGTAAAATATATGCATGGATGACTGAGTTGCTTTGGATAAAAAGCGCCTGTTAAATGGAACATGGTCTTTCCAGAACATGGACTGACCAGGTGAAATCTGTTAACCCTTAATGTTGTCTCATTAAATCCACTTCAATCAGTGTAGAAGAATGTTTAAGACTCAAGCTAATTGAGACGTGTTGATTGCCATTCATAGGGTAGATGGGCAAGACAATAGATTTAAGAATTGTTAACGGTAATAGTTGCCAGGCGCACCAGTTTATGTGAAGAACTGCAACGCTACTGTTTTTGTGACGCTCAACAGTTTCCCGTGTGTATCAAGAATGGTCCACCACCTAAAGGACATCCAGCCAACTTGACACAACTGTGGGAAGCATTGGAGTAAACATGGGCCAGCATCCCTGTGGAATGCTGTTGACACCTTGTAGAGTCCATGCCCCTGACGAATTGAGGCTGTTCTGAGGGCAAAAGGTGGGAGTGCAACTCAATATTAGGAAGCTGTTTCTAATGTTTCGTATACTCAGTGTATGTACAGTATATATATATATTATTTTTTAAACTGCATTGTTGGTTAAGTGCTTGTAAGTAAGCATTTCACTGTAAGGTCTACACCTGTTGTATTCGGCGCATGTGACAAATACGATTTGATTTGATATATATAAATTAGGTTGGGTGAAATGAGTTTTCATATGTAGCCTACTGCAAAAAGACAGATACATCTCTCATGATTTCCCTAGACTAGACCAGTGAGATGTTAGCAAACTTCAAGTGTTTATTGAATTAATGTTGCCAACGATCAAATTCATGAGGGATTCCTGTGCTATCTGACATTTCTTTGTGACGTTTTTATTTTCTGATTTCAGGAGATTTGACCGATATCAGCAGAAGAGCCATACCTGGTAAGTGGTTTTCTAAGTGAATCTCTTCTCATTTTACTGACTGTCTTTTCTGAAACGCACTGTAACATTACTGTTCCCACCCCAGATGTCAGTCCTACGTCGCCTATATGAATACAGACGATGAAAAAAAACACATCGTATTAGAACATTCTAGGACACTTTTCAATAACTAACCCACATAGCGAACATAACATAACTGTTTATGTGTTTAGGGCCTCTTGTTTCATTGACACAAGCACCCAAGCATTGGGAAGCCAAAGTCATTCCGCTACCCAAGAGTGGTAGGTAAAGCGGCCTTTACTGGTTCTAACAGCAGACCAATCAGCTTGCTGCCAGCTCATAGCAAACTGTCGGGAAAACATTTTGTGGTTGACCAAATAGAAAGATATTTCTCTGTAAACAAATAAACAACATACTTTCAGCATGCTTATAGAGAAGGGCACTCAACATGTACTGCACTGACACAAATGACTGATGATTGGTTGAAAGAAATTGATAATAAAAAGATTGTGGGAGCTGTATTGTTAGATTTCAGTGCAACCTTTGATATTATTGGCCATAACCTGTTGAAAAAAAACGTATGTGTTATGGCTTTTCATCATCTTCCATTAAAGAAAACCCTCTGTTCTATCTAATAGAACAGAGGGTTTTCTTTAATGGAAGTTTCTATAATGTTAAACATGTAAAGTGTGGTGTACCACAGGGCAGTTCTCTAGGCCCTCTACTCTTTTCTATTTTTACTAATGACATAACACTGGCATTAAACAAAGCCTGTGTGTCCATGTATGCTGATGATTTAACCATATGCGTGTCAGCAACCATAGCTAATGAAGTCACTGAAAACCTTAACAAGGAGTTGCAGTCAGTTTTGAAATGAGTGGCCAGTAATAAACTGTTCTTGAACATCTCTAAAACTAAGAGCATTGTATTTGGTACAGCTGAATCTGGTAATGAATGGTGTGACTGTTGAACAAGCTGAGGAGACTCAATTACTTGGTGTTACCTTAGATTGTAAACTGTCATGGTCAAAACATATAGATTCAATGGTTGTAAAGAGGGGGAGAGGTCTGTCTGTAATAAAGAGATGTTCTGCTTTTTCGACACCACACTCCACAAAGCAAGTCCTGCAAGCTCTACTTTTGTCTTATCTTGATTATTGTCCAGCCAAGTTGTCAAGTGCTACAAAGAAAGACCTAGTTACTGTAAACTGCAGCTGGCCCAGAACAGAGCGGCACATCTTGCTCTTCATTGTAATCAGAGGGCTGATATAAATACTATGCACGCCAGTCTCTCTTGGCTCAGAGTTGAGGAGAGACTGACTGCATCACTTCTTTTTATAAGAAACGTTAATGTGTTGAAAATTCCAAATTGTTTGCATAGTCAGCTTATGCATAGCTCTGAAACACACAATTACCCCACCAGTCATGCCACCAGGGGTCTTTTCATTGTCCCCAAATCCAGAACAAATTCAAGAAAGCGTATAGTATTATATAGAGCCCTTATTGCATGGAACTTCCTTCCATCTCATATTGCTCAAATTAACAGCAAACTTGGTTTCAATAAACAGATAAAGCAACACCTCACGGCACAACGCCTCTCCCCTTATTTGACCTAAATAGTTTGTGTGTATTGATATGTAGGCTACGTGTGCATTTCTAAATGTATATAGTTCTGTTCTTGAGCTGTTCTTGTCTATTAACGTTCTGTATTATGTCATGTTTCATGTTCTGTGTGGATCCCAGGAAGAGTAGCTGCTGCTATCACAACAGCTAATGGGGATCCTAATAAAATACCCCCTCCAAAATATTCCTAAAGGGAGAAAGCCTGTGAATTGACATACTGTATTTTGATGGTGGTGTTTAGAATGGTTCCTATTCTCTCTTTTTGAGGCAGTGAATGGAACTAGAAACCACCATCTCAGTGGCTGTAGAATACCTCCTCTACAGAAAACAGGAAACTGGATGGAAATAGACCCACATACTGTATGCTTTTGCTGTACCAACAGAACTTCAAATTCCAGGAAAGACTACCAACCGCCATTAACCTAAGGAGTAATACACAGCATAATCTTGATGTCCAGCTTTCTCACGGTCATTCCAAAATCCAAGTGGAATAAGACTCAGAACACAAGACTAAACAGAGCCCAACCCTATAGAGTCTGTGTGGTTGCTAAAGGATGGGCGATATACCTAAGATGTCCAATCACTATTGCTGTATACAGCTTTTATCAGTTGTTTGGTTAATGCCTAAAGATATAGTGTTGAGGGAAAACAGTGTTTCCCAAACCTCTCCTCCAGTACCCCCAGCCAGACTAAACCTCTCCTCCAGTACCCCCAGCCAGTCTAACCTCTCCTCCAGTACCCCCAGCCAGTCTAACCTCTCCTCCAGTACCCCCAGCCAGTCTAACCTATCCTCCAGTACCCCAGCCAGTCTAAACCTCTCCTCCAGTACCCCAGCCAGTCTAAACCTCTCCTCCAGTACCCCAGCCAGTCTAAACCTCTCCTCTAGTACCCCCAGCCAGTCTAAACCTCTCCTCCAGTACCCCAGCCAGTTCCACTTGTTTGATATATTCCAGAACTGGCACACAGAGGTTTAGGAAACAGGGATGTTTAACAAAGTAAAGCCTGCCATGTTGGGGGGTAAAGACAGTATTTGGAAGAGACAGTGTAGTTCGTAGTTTCCATTCTCAAAACGAAAATCCCCAAATGTCACACAGACAGGAATGTATAAACCCTCTGTACATATTTGTATGTCGACTCCTTCGCTGGTTCAGCTAGCTACATGGTCTAAACTGTCTTCCTGTTGCGTTGTCAAGCTGTGTCTCATATTACAGGAAATAGACATAGTAGATACGGAGTCCAGTACTATGGAGGGCCAAGAACCTCCTTTCAACAAATCATTTGACCAGTCTCTCTATCTTTCTCTCTCTCTTTCCTACCTCCCTGCCTTTTTTTCCCCAGCCAATGGCACCACGACGACGACCCCCGTGAAGACAACGCATTCCCAAGGTAGGAACTCCCTCCAACTCTCACCACATCCACCGCACCTTCTGTCTGTCTGAAACACCCATGTTCAACAAATACATGTTCGCATCCAACGCATGAATGACAAATTATCTAACTTGTAGAGAGAGAGAGAGAGAGAGAGAGAGAGAGAGAGAGAGAGAGAGAGGAGAGAGACAGAGAGAGAGAGAGAGAGAGAGAGAGAGAGAGACAGAGAGAGAGAGGAGAGAGGGAAAATGAGACAGGGAGAGAGAGAGAGAGAGAGAGAGAGAGAGAGAGAGAGAGAGAGAGACAGAGAGAGAGACAGAGAGAGAGCGAGAGAGAGAGAGAGAGAAAGAGAGAGAGAGAGAGAGAGAGAGAGAGGAGAGAGAGAGGAGAGAGGGAAAATGAGACAGGGAGAGAGAGATCAGCACGTTGGGCACACTACAACAAGGTCACTTCCCTTTGCTCTCAATTTACCTAATCCACCTCAATTACTCTCTCTTGTTCTCTCCCCCCCTCTTTCTCTTCCCCCCTCTCTTTCTCTATATCTCCCCCCTATATCTTTCTCACCATCACACACTAGTCAGTGGAGTCATGTGGTTTGCTTAGTCTTATTCTGTTCCTTAAATTGGACAGTGGAAAGGATTAGACGAGCTAGTCAAAAAAGGATTCATGTCGCTATTAACTATCATTATATGAGAGTTATTTTTCCAGACGGTAACACACACGAGTATAATGTCCAACAGATAGTGGGCCTGTTATGTGCTTGCCCAGATTTACATTTTGATCTATGTTGTGTGGCACATGTATTATACAGAAAGAAAGCATACAGCTTCTAGCCAGTAGTCAAAGACAGTAAAATGATATGGATTGAATTGGTTTGGTGGAGGATTTTCTTCACTTACAGTGAAAAATAAGAAAACAAGGCCTTGATACAGCCTCCCGACAGCATAATATGACGTCATCACACACTGGGTCACATTGATGACATCAGCATCGGAGTGAGAGGGAAGACAGTGGTGCTGATTGATGACATCAGCATAAGAGTGAAAGGGAAGACAGTGGTGCTGATTGATGACATCAGCATCAGAGTGAAAGGGAAGACAGTGGTGCTGATTGATGACATCAGCATAAGAGTGAGAGGGAAGACAGCGGTGCTGATTGTTGATTTCTCTGACCATGTTGCATTTGTCTCTGTCTCTCCTCTACAGTGGGTCTGATGATATCAAATTGTCTCTCCTCTACAGTAGGTCTAATGATATCATATTGTCTCTCCTCTACAGTGTGTCTAGTGATATATTGTCTCGTCTCTGCAGTGCGTCTGGTGAACGGGCGTGACCGGTGTGAGGGGCGTGTGGAAGTGTGGCACAACGGAACGTGGGGTACGGTGTGTGATGACGACTGGGACATGGTAGATGCCAATGTGGTGTGTCGGCAGCTGGTCTGTGGTCTGGCTGTGGCGGTGGGTAGCATCTCGGAGTACGGCCAGGGCTTGGGGCCCATCTTGTTGGACAACGTAGACTGTAAAGGAGGGGAGACTGACCTGGGACAGTGTGGCAGTCTGGGCTGGGGAATCCATAACTGTTACCACTACGAGGATGTATCGGTCACATGCAAAGGTAAGGCTGATTGAGGTATATTTATAATACTCCAGTCCAGGGGTATGCAACTCTTACATGCTGACCAGAATGCACGCTCGCATGTGTCTGCGTGCACTATCTCGCGCATGTTGATTTTGTTCCCCCACACCAGAAGCAATCAGGACACGCAGGTTGAAATTTAAAAACTAACTCTGAACCAATTATATTAATTTGGGGACAGATCAATAAGCAAGCATTTATGGCAATTTAGCTAGCTAGCTTGCTGTTGCTAGCTAATTTGTCCTGGGATATAAACATTGGGTTGTTATTTTACCTGAAATGCACAAGGTCCTCTACTCCGACAAGTAATCCACAGATAAAATGGTAAACCGAATACGTTTCTAGTAATCTCTCCTCCTTCAGGCTTCTTCTTCTTTGGACTTTATATGTCGGTTGGCAACCAACTTTAACTTTAAGGTGCATTACCACAACTGACTAGACTGGAGTGTGGACCTCAATTCATCTTTCAATCACCCACGTGGGATACATGCTCCTAAAAACCAATGAGGAGATGACACGTGCATATATGCTCCTAAAGACCAATGAGGAGGTTGGAGAGGCAGGACTTGCAGCGCATCAAGCGTCACAAATAGAACCAAGTTCTATTTTAGCGCCTGGCTACGCAGACGCTTGTTGACGCGGACGAGCAGTGTGGGTGCAATGATTGAATAACACGTATGTGTAAAACCGCTAAAACCTGATAATTAATTGCACCCACCTGGTGTCCCAGGTCTGACTAGAGGACTAGAGGAGAACAATGAAAAAACGTTGAACTGGCTTCGAGGTCCCACCTGGTGTCCCAGGTCTGACTAGAGGACTAGAGGAGAACAATGAAAAAACGTTGAACTGGCTTCGAGGTCCCACCTGGTGTCCCAGGTCTGACTAGAGGACTAGAGGAGAACAATGAAAAAACGTTGAACTGGCTTCGAGGTCCCACCTGGTGTCCCAGGTCTGACTAGAGGACTAGAGGAGAACAATGAAAAAACGTTGAACTGGCTTCGAAGGTCCAGAGATGAATCTCTAGTGTATCACTCTTGTAATTATGTTTTGTATAGGAAGGGTCCTTGCAATTTCTAAAGATTTCATGTGATGTCAATGCGTGACAAAGAGTAAGTTAAAAGGACACATCCCTGGTTGACTCACTAATAAAATAATGTATTATTTTATTACCTCTGTCTCATCTCTCCTTAGTTCCATCAGTGGTGGAGTCACGGGGCCTCGGTGAGACCACCACTTCATCTAGGAGAAACTCAGGTTTAAGTAAGTGATCCAGTTAATTTCTTTCTCTCTAATTTCAGTCAAATGATGTACATAAAATAGTTTGAAGAAGGGTTTGTTTAATTCACTGTATAAACTGCTTTAAGGGAAAGGGTGAAGTCCGTTTGCCTTCAGTCACAACCAGGTTTGTAGAACTGTAGAACTTCAAAGTTCATGGAAGACAACACGCTCACAAGGGCCCAATAAATCTAGCCCGGAATCCAAACTAAATAGTATGCGATTACACAGGCAACCCATTTCTGATCTTTTCCCACTTATTGGTCTTTTGACCAATCAGATCAGAACTTTTGCCAATAATGGGGCAAAATATCAGAATTTGGCTGCCTGTGTAAATGCTACCATAGTGTAATGGAGCGATATTCAATTAAGAATTTTAAGCCACCATTTTTTTTTAATTTAACCTTTATTTATCGAGGTAGTGTCATTGAGATACAATTAGTTTTCAATAGAGACCTGGAAACTAAGACAGACAAATCTCAGACATAACAACTCACAGACATATCAATCAATCAAGTTTATTTATAAAGCCCTTTTTTTTACATCAGCCGATGTCACAAAGTGCTGTACAGAAACCCAGCTTAAAACCCCAAACAGCAAGCAATGCAGATGTAGAAGCACGGTGGCTAGGAAGAAGGTTCTTCCCTAGGAAGAAACCTAGAGAGTGACCAGGCTCTGAGTGTTGGCCAGTCCTCTTCTGGCTGTGCAGGGTGGAGAGGAAACAGGCTCTGAGTGGTGGCCAGTCCTCTTCTGGCTGTGCCAGGTGGAGAGGAACCAGGCTCTGAGGGGTGGCCAGTCCTCTTCTGGCTGTGCCGGGTGGAGATTGTAACAGAACATGGCCAAGATGTTCAAACATTCATAGGTGACCAGCAGGGTCAGATAATAATAATCACAGTGGTTGTAGAGGGTGCAACAGGTCAGCACCCCAGGAGTAAATGTCAGTTGGCTTTTCATAGCCGATCATTCAGAGTTAGAGACAGCAGGTGCGGTAGAGAGAGAGAGTCGAAAACAGCAGGTCCGGGGCAAGGCAGCATGTCCGGCGAACAAGCCATGGCTTCACAGCCGCAGGCAGAACAGCTGAAACCGGAGCAGCAGCACAACCAGGTGGACTGGGGACACAAGGAGTCACCAGGATAGGTAGTCCTGAGCCATGGTCCTAGGGCTCAGGTCTTCCGAGAGAAGAGAGAGAGAAAGAGAGAGTGAAGGAGAGAGAGAAAAAGAGAGAGAATTAGAGGGGGCTTAAATTCACACAGGACACCAGATAAGACAGGAGAAATACTCCAGATATAACAGACTGACCCTAGCCCCCCGACACATAAACTATTGCAGTTAAATACTGGAGGCAGAGACAGGAGGGGTCAGGAGACACATAGACAGACCATAAAGACATTATAGATGTGTTATAGACATGAAGCCAGGCTTTGAATGAGAAGATACAAGTATGTCGACACCTGCTTGTCGAACATCTCATTCCAAAATCATGCCCAGTATTATGGAGTTGGTCCCCCCTTTGCTGCTATAACAGCCTCCACTCTTCTGGGAAGGGTTTCCACTAGATGTTGGAACATTGTTGCAGGCACCTGCTTCTATTCAGCCACAAGAGTATTAGTGAGGTTGGGCACTGATATTGGGCGATTATTCCCAAAGGTGTTCAATGGGGTTGAGGTCAGGGCTCTGTGCAGGCCAGTCAAGTTCTTCCACACCAATCTCGACAAATAATTTCTGTATGGACCTCACTTTGTGCACGGGGGCATTGTTATGCTAAAACAGGAAAGGGCCTTCCCCAAACTGTTGCCACAAAGTTGGAAGCACAGAATCGTCTATAATGTCATTGTATGCTGTAGGTTCTGATTTTCTCTTCACTGGAACTAAGGGGCCCGAACCATGAAAAAACAGCCCAAGACCATTATTTTTCTTCTAACAAACTTTACAGTTGGCACTATGCATTGGGGCAGGTAGCGTTCTCCTGGCATCTGCCAAACCCAGATTTGTCCGTCAGACTGCCAGATAGTGAAGCGTGATTCATCACTCCAGATAACTTGTTTCCACTGCTCCAGAGTCCAATGGCAGCGAGCTTTACACCACTCCAGCCAACGCTTGGCATTGCGCATGGTGATCTTAGGCTTGTGTACAGCTGCTCGGCCATGTAAACCCATTTCATGAAGCTCCCGACGAACAGTTATTGTGCTGACGTTGCTTCCAGAGGCAGTTTGGAACTCGACAGTGAGTGTTGCAACTGAGGACAGATGATTTTTACACGCTACGCGCTTCAGAACTCGGCGGTCCTATTCTGTGAGCTTGCGTGGCCTACCACTTCAAGGATGGGCCGTTGTTGCTCCTAGACATTTCCACTTCACAATAACAGCACTTACAGTTGACCGGGGCAGCTTTAGTAGGGTAGAAATTTGACGATCTGACTTGTTGGAAAGGCATCCTATGATATTGCCATGTTGAAAGTTACTGAGCTCTTCAGTACGGGCCATTCTGCTGCCAATGTTTGCCTTTGGAGTTTTTTTTGTGTTACAACCAGAAATAACTAATGAGCGTTACGACCAGGAATACGACTTTCCCCAATGGATCCTTTGTTCGTACCCCCCAGGGCAATTGAACTTATCCCAGAGGGTGCTCCAAGACGTTGCCGGCGGGGCTTCTAGTCCGACTCAGGAGGCATGCACACCAGCCACCGCTAATGTTCAGTCTCTGGATAATAAAGTAGACGAGCTCAGGGCGAGGATCTCCTTCCAGAGAGACATCAGGGATTGTAACATACTCTGTTTCACAGAAACATGGCTCTCTCTGGGTATACTGTCCCCATCTATACAGCCAGCTGGGTTCTCAGTACATCGCGCAGACAGGAATAAAAAACTCTTTGGGAAGAAGAAAGGCAGGGTGTATGTTTCATGATTAACTACTCATGGTGTGATTGTGATACCGTACAGAAACTCAAGTCCTTTTGTTCAGCCGACCTAGAATACCTCACAATCAAATGCCGACCGTATTACCTCCCAAGAGAATTATCTTCGGTTATAGTCACAGCCATGTATATCCCCCTCAAGCCGATACCATGACGGTCCAAAAAGAACTACACTGGACTTTATGCAAACTGGAAACCACATATCCTGAGGCCGCATATATTGTAGCTGGGGATTTGAACAATGCAATTTGAGGAAAATGCTACCGAAGTTCTACCAACACAATGACTGTAGTACTCGCAAAACATTGGACCACTGCTACTCAACTTTTTGAAATGTCTACAAGACCCTCCTCTGCCCTCCCTTCGGAAAATCTGATCACGACTCCATTTTGCTACTCCCTTCTTATAGGCAGGAACTCAAACAGGAAGTACCTGTGCTTAGGTTTATTCAACGCTGATCTGACCAGTCGGAATCCATGCTTCAAGATTATTTTGATCACATGGACTGGGATATGTTCCGGGTAGCCTCTGAGAATAACATCGATGAATACACGGATACGACACGGTGACTGAGTTCATCAGGAAGTGTATAGAAGATGTTGTACCCACTGTGACTATTAAAACCTACCCAAACCAGAAACCGTGGATAGATGGCAGCATTCGCGCAAAACTGAAAGCGCGAACCACTGCATTTAACCATGGCAAGGTGACTGGGAATATGGCCAAATACAAACAGTGTAGTTATTCCCTCTATAAGGCAATCAAACAGGCTAAACGTCAGTACAGAGACAAAGTGGAGTCGCAATTCAATGGCTCAGACACGAGACGGAGTCTACAGAAAATCATGGACTACAAAGAAAAAAACAGCCATGTCGCGGACACCGACGTCTTGATTCCGGACAAGCTAAACACCTTCTTCACCAGCTTTGAGGATAACAAAGTGCCACCGACGCGGCCCGCTACCAAGAACTGGGGGCTCTCCTTCTCCGTGGCCGACGTGAGCAAGACATTTAAGAGTGTTTACCTTCGCAAGGCTGCCGGCCCAGACGGCATCCCTAGCCGCGTCCTAGAGCATGCGCAGACCAGCTGGCTGGAGTGTTTACAGACATATTCAATCTCTCCCTATCCCAGTCTGTTGTCCCCACATGCTTCAATATGTCTACCATTGTTCCTGTACCCAAGAAAGCTAAGGTAACTGAACTAAATGACTATCGCCCCTTAGCACTCACTTCTGTCATCATAAAGTGCTTTGAGAGGTTAGTTTAGGATCATATCACCTCCACCTTACCTGGCACCCTAGACCCACTTTAATTTGCTTACCGCCTCAATAGATCCACAGACGATGCAGTCGCACTGCACACTGCCCTATCCCATCTGGATAAGAGGAAAACCTATGTAAGAATGCTGTTCCTTGACTATAGCTCAGTATTCAACGCCACTGTACCGTCTAAGCTCATCATTAAGCTTGGGGCCCTGGGTCTGAACCCCGCCTTGTGCAACTGGGTCGTTGACTTCCTGACGGGCCGCCCCCAGGTGGTGAAGGTAGGAAACAATGCCTCCACTACGCTGATCTTCAACAGAGGGGCCGCACAAGGGTGCGTTCTCAGCCTCCTCCTGTACTCCCTGTACTCCCTGTTCACCCACGACTGCGTGGCCATGCACGCCTCCAACTCAATCATCAAGTTTGCAGACGACACAAGAGTAGGAGGCCTGATTACCAACAATGACGAGACAGCCTACAAGGAGGAGGTGAGGGCCCTGGGAGACGGGTGCTAGGAAAATAACCTCTCCCTCAATGTCAACAAAACAAAGGAGCTGATCGTGGACTTCAGGAAACAGCAGAGGGAGCACGCCCCTGTCCACATCAACGGGACTGCAGGGGAGAAGGTGGAAAGCTTCAAGTTCCTCGGCGTACACATCAATGACGATCCGAAATGGTTCACCCACACAGACAGTGTGGTGAGGAAGGCGCAACAGCGCCTCTTCAACCTTAGGATGTTGAAGAAACTTGTCTTGGCCCCTAAAACCCTCACAAACTTTTACAGATGCACAATTGAGAGCATCCTGTCGGGCTGTATCACTGCCTGGTACAGCAACTATACCGCCCACAACTCTCCTGAGGGTGGTGCGGTCTGCACAACGCATCACCAGGGGCAAACTACCTGCCCTCCAGGACATGAAGGACCTCCAGGATCTACAGCACTTGATGTCACAGGAAGGCCAAAAAAATCATCAAGGACATCAACCACCCGAGCCACAGCCTGTTCACCCCGCTATCATCCAGAAGGCAAGGTCAGTACAGGTGCATCAAAGCTGGGACCGAGAGACTGAAAAACAGCTTCTATCTCAAGGCCATCAGACTGTTAAATAGCCATCACTAACCATCACTAGCCGTCTCTAACCATCACTAGCCGGCTACCACCCGGTTACTCAACCCTGCACCTTAGAGGCTGCTGTCCTAAATACATAGACTTGGAATCACTGGCCACTTTAATAATGGAACACTAGTCACTTTAATAATGTT
Source organism: Salmo salar (assembly GCF_905237065.1). Lineage (NCBI taxonomy): Eukaryota > Metazoa > Chordata > Actinopteri > Salmoniformes > Salmonidae > Salmo > Salmo salar. The sequence goes on along the minus strand of NC_059445.1, from coordinate 81,956,005 downwards.
TACATACTGTTTTACTCATCTCATATATGTATATACTGTATTCTATTCTACTGTATTTTAGTCAGTGCCGCTCTGACATCGCTCGATCATATATTAATATACGTATTTATTCCATTCTTTTACTTTTAGATGTGTGTGTATTGTTGTGAATTGTTCGATACTACTGACTGCACTGTTGGAGCTAGAAACACAAGCATTTTGCTATACCCGCAATAGCATCTGCTAAATATGTGTATGTGAAAATTCAACTTTGATTTAATTTTTGAAAATCACTGAGCTCTTCAGTACGGACCGTTCAACTGCCACTGTTTGTCTATGGAGATTGCATGGCTGTGTGCTCGACTGTATACACCTGTCAGCAACGGGTGTGGCTGAAATAGCCGAATCCACTAATTTGAAGGGAAGTCCACATATATAGTGTACATGGAATGCTGATGATTCCCGCCCTCCCCTATATTTTAGGAGATGGTAGGATCCGGTTAGTTGGTGGACTGGACTATTGCCAGGGACGAGTGGAGGTCTTCTACCAGGGCAGCTGGGGGACGGTGTGTGATGACGACTGGGGTAGGAGAGACGCAGGGGTGGTTTGTCAGCAGATTGGCTGTGGCCACGCCGTTTCTTCCACCACCAACGCCTACTTTGGTTACGGCACAGGACTGATTCTACTGGACAACGTCAACTGTAATGGCTACGAGAACCAGCTGAGTAAATGCTACAGCCTGGGATGGGGGATACACAACTGTGGACATCATGAGGACGCTGGAGTTATCTGTTCAGGTGAGAAGCTGTTTCTATCTCTCTCAGTCTCTCTCTGTTTCGCTCTCTCTCTCTCTCTCTCTCTCTCTCTCTGTATCTCTCGCTCTATCTCTGTGTCTCTGTTTCTCTCTCTCTCTGTGTATTTCTCTCTCTCTCACTGTATCTCTCTCAGTCTCTCTCTGTTTCGCTCTCTCTCTCTCTCTCTCTCTCTCTGTATCTCTCGCTCTATCTCTGTGTCTCTGTTTCTCTCTCTCTTTGTGTATTTCTCTCTCTCTCACTGTATCTCTCTCAGTCTCTCTCTGTTTCGCTCTCTCTCTCTCTCTCTCTCTCTCTCTCTGTATCTCTCGCTCTATCTCTCTGTCTCTCTCTGTTTCTCTCTCTCTCTCTGTATTTCTCTCTCTCACTGTATCTCTCTCAGTCTCTCTCTGTTTCTCTCTCTCTCTGTGTATTTCTCTCTCTCTCACTGTATCTCTCAGTCTCTCTCTGTTTCTCTCTCTCTCGCTGTATCTCTCGCTCTCGCTGTATCTCTCTCAGTCTCTCTCTGTTTCTCTCTCTCTCTCTCTGTATTTCTCTCTCTCTCACTGTATCTCTGTCTCTCTCTGTTTCTCTCTCTGTATCTCTCTCTCTCTCGCTGTATCTCTCTCAGTCTCTCTCTGTTTCTCTCTCTCTCTGTCTTTCTCTCTCTCGCTGCATCTCTCTCTGTCTTTCTCTCTCTCCCTGTATCTCTCCCTGTATCTCTCTCTCTCTCTCTGTAATTCATGTTGCCAATGTCTTTAATACTATGTCTGCTATTCATGTCTGTTCTCTCTGTGTAGGTTCAGGCTCCACCACAGTTCCTCCCATGAACACTGCCACAATGCCCATGGGAAGGGCATTCTTCCAGACTGCCAGCATTGCAGGCAATTATTTAGCTTGAGTATTATAATGTAATAATAGTGTGGTCCCCATCAGACCACACTGCTCCACCTGTACCTCTATCCTATGACCAATAGAGGGTGCTGTTTCATCTCTAGGTTTCTCTAAATCTGAGACAGCGGTGCCACAATACATGGTGGTGATGGAGCAAGTAAATGAAGTCACCCCCATAGAGATCCTATTAAATTACTAGAGGGGCAACAGTATGTCCTAAACCCTCAAAGTTCCAGAACATGGTGAAAATGGCAGCCATTTTGATCAGTCTAATTGGAATGAATGCAGTAGAGGCATAAGTGACGTATTTCCTGATTTGACTAATGCAGGAAAATAAAAGTAAGGCATGTGATGGGTATCAGAAATTGTGTAATAGAATTATAGTCAACCTGAAATATTGTCATATTATAAACACAGCTTATACAGGTTTTATGCCAATTTTCTGTTTAAATAACCTTTAAAATATATGTAAAAAGACCATTATTTTTTTTCAATGTTTGTTTCCAAGCTGTGAGTGATATTATATGATACAATATCAGTACTTGCATTTACAACTTGTCTAAGCTGTGGATTGACTGTATTGTTTGAATTGAATGTTGGCATATGGGTAGTTAATTTGATCCATTTATAGAATCATTCCTCTAAAACTGGCTGGCTAGCCAGCTAACAAACACACAGTGCAGTACACGTTCTTCAAATGAATTGTTTTACACAATATTTTATCACAGCCCTGGCAAACCAAGGTTGACCAATTCCCTGACCAAAATGGCTGACCTTTTATACTATCATAAGAAGGTAAATGTCCACTTTGGTATTCTAAATTCTAGTATTCTAATTCCTAATTTGACCCCACCTTCTCTCCTCACAGAGGATGGGAAACCCTCTGCTGTCTACTGTAGGCATCAGCTTGCTCGTGTAGACTGACTCATCATTCTGATTCTAATGCATTGCTCATCTTATTCTAGTGACCGACCGAACAGAACCAGTCAAGACGACTACTACAACTACTGTGACAACGACACCGGTTGCTATGACAACCAAAGGTAGTGGTGATACTGCCGCCCCAACCCCCCCCCCCCCCCCGCCCCCACCTAATTAGAGCAGTAAAAATACATGCTTTGTCATGATATACCACGGCTGTCAGCCAATCAGCATTCAGAGCTCTAACCCATGTATAGATTAAAGCCATTGTGTAACAAGGAAGCATAGTAACACCTTTTACTAATAAACCTCTCCGTGAAGAATGTGCCTCTCTGTGTGTCCTCCTCCTCCAGAGCGTCCCATCATCCGCGTGGTGAACGGTAATAGCAGCTGCCAGGGCCGCGTGGAGGTGTTCCACAGCAACCTCTGGGGCACGGTGTGTGACGACGACTGGGAGCTGGCCAATGCCCAGGTGGTGTGTAGGCAGCTGGGATGTGGTCCCGCCATCGCCGCCAAGATCCTGGCCTTCTTCGGCTACGGCTCTGGTCCCATCTTGCTGGACAACGTGGACTGTACGGGCAGTGAAAGAAAACTGGAGGATTGTTTCAACCTGGGCTGGGGACAGCACAACTGTGGACACCATGAAGATGCTGGAGTTATCTGTGCACGTAAGACTGACTGGGACTATGGCAATATAACTTATTTGTCCGATGTGAATCAGATATTCGTTTTTTGATCTTCTGCAGGCAGGACTGCTATGGTAGACTGAGTAATGTTGTCCACCAGCCGTCTCTAACCGTCTGGTTTCACAGCTCCTCAGAATTCTATTGAATTTGGAAGCTTATGACAGGAGTGGATGAAAGCAAATTATATTGTAATTGGGTGATCTCTATTCATCACCATGTAGCATAACCCTTGACCTCCACCCCCTACAAAGTGCGACCAGCGCGAGAGATTTAAAGTTTAGAAAATCTCACAGTACGCTTCATTAGAAATCGTTTTCACATAAACTGTATTTGCCCAAACTCAATTGGTCGTGGCAAAAACAATACGGCCGGCATGATACAACATTTATTTTAATTGCCGCTTTTCGCCGTTCATCAAAGTCCCATCTAATACAACTGTAGCAGGCTCGCTGCCTCTCCAGCCTCGATTTAGAGCCACAGTGGTGGAATTTGCTCAGAATTTGTATTGATTAGTGTGTCACTCAGTAATTACACACTCTCTAAGTTCCAACAAGTCCCACACTGTTACCAGGCTCTATGCGCCAGTCAAGAGATTAGACTCCGATCTAGGTACATAGTGAAGTAAACACACGTTGGTTTTACTGTACTTGTGAGGACCAACAATCGATTTCCATTCAAAGCCTATTTTCCCTAACCCTAACCCTAACACTAACGCCTAAACCTTAACCCTAAAATGTACATTTTCCTTGTGAGGGCCAACAAAATGTCCTCACTTGTCAGCATTTTCCTTGGTTGATTATTCTGGTACAGGTCAAAATCCAAGGTTCTTCTTTAATATTCCCCTTTTAGTTAAAGGGGGGGGGGGGGTGGTAAGTTACACAATATTAAAACCAGAACACACAAGGACAAGCCCAGGCCCACATTCACCAGAGTTCTCTGGTTCGGGCCCAGCCTGGTCCAAGACCGGTAGTCATCATGGTTTCATCCTTTAGCAGACACTCTTATCCAGAGCGACTTACAGGAGTGTTTAGCGTTAAATGCCTTGTTCAAGGGCAGAGACAGATTTTTCACCTAGTCAGCTCAGGGATTCAAACCAGCAACCTTTCGGTTACTGGCCCAATGCTCTTAACTGCTAGGCTACCTGCCGCTCTGTGTTGCATCCTCAGCGCACTGGCTGGCTTGAAGTGGAGAGAGAGAGAGAGAGAGAGAGAAGCTGAATCGGTCAATCAATCGAACAACATAGCATTACTTCACTCAGAGCGGCGGTCGAGTTGGTCTGCCTCTACCGAGCAGGGTAATGGGCTCTCCCAGGAGCAGGTCCTCTTTCCCCAGGCGTCGTCAGCAGCGGTCTGGGTGAATCCTGCGTTACATCGTTTGCCTGTTCAATGTCATTTGGATCAGCCTTTATGCAGGTGGCAGCTCGTTAACCCCATGCTGTTCAGGTGCGCCGGTATGGTTCGAAACCAGACAGTGGACTCAATCATTCCCTCATTCACTCAACAAGTCAAAACACTCTCAGAAAAAAAGGTTTATAAAGCTCAAGTAAAGCTCAAGTAAAATAATATAGAACGTTTGACTAAATAATATACTGAAGTAGTGATAAATATAAAGGAGAAACAGGAATAAATAAGACTTCAAATATGTGAATAAAAACAATGAAAATTAGGCTATGGCACCTATACACAACTACATTTAAGTCATTTAGCAGACGCTCTTATCCAGTAGTGAATGTACACATTTCATACATTTTTTCTCCGTACTGGTCCCCCGTGGGAATCGAACCCACAACCCTGGCGTTGCAAACACCATGCGCTACCAACTGAGCCACACGGGATGGACACACACACACACACATCCTCTCCTCCTCCCTGCTGAGCTGAATTTTGGTCTCTGAGGAGCAGGCCCCTCCCCCCGCCTGGCAGGCCAGAGAGCATGAAATATAGAATGGAGAAGTCAAGGGTGATCAGCTTCACTGGGGTAATTAGCCTCTCTGGGGTAATTAGCCTCTCGGGGTAATCACCCTCTCTGGGGGTAATAGAACCTCTCGGGGTAATCAGCCTCTCTGGGGTAATCAGCCTCTCTGGGGTAATTAGCCTCTCTGGGGTAATTAGCCTCTCAGGGTAATTAGCCTCTCTGGGGGTAATAGAGCCTCTTGGGGTAATCAGCCTCTCTGGGGTAATTAGCCTCTCGGGGTAATCACCCTCTCTGGGGGTAATAGAGCCTCTCGGGGTAATCATCCTCTCTGGGGTATTCAGCCTCTCTGGGGGTAATCAGCCTCTCTGGGGGTAATCAGCGTCTCTGGGGTAATCAGCGTCTCTGGGGTAATCAGCCTCTCTGGGGGTAATCAGCCTCTCTGGGGGTAATCAGCCTCTCTGGGGGTAATCAGCCTCTCGGGGGGTAATCAACCTCTCGGGGGTAATAGAGCCTCTCTGGGGGTAATCAGCCTCTCTGGGGGTAATCAGCCTCTCGGGGGGGTAATCAACCTCTCGGGGGTAATAGAGCCTCTCTGGGGGTAATCAGCCTCTCGGGGGGTAATCAACCTCTCGGGGGTAATAGAGCCTCTCTGGGGGTAATCAGCCTCTCTGGGGGTAATCAGCGTCTCTGGGGGTAATCAGCCTCTCTGGGGTAATCAGCCTCTCTGGGGGTAATCAGCCTCACTGGGGGTAATCAGCCTCTCTGGGGGTAATCAGCCTCTCTGGGGTAATCAGCCTCTCTGGGGGTAATCAGCGTCTCTGGGGGTAATCAGCCTCTCTGGGGTAATCAGCCTCTCTGGGGGTAATCAGCGTCTCTGGGGTAATCAGCCTCTCTGGGGGTAATCAGCCTCACTGGAAGCCTGCAGGCCAAGCCGTTTTTTAAGGCTAAATAAGACACACAGTAGAGAGAAGAAGAATAAAAAGAGAGAAAGACGTCGTTCCTGTGACTAAGGTCTTCATCATGTCAGAGAAAGATGCCCTTCCTGTAACTAAGGTCTTCATCAAGTCAAGAGTTATCAGAGCAGGTGAACCGTAGTGAACCTCTGATGATAAGGGGATCACAGAGTTGACCTCCAGAGCAGTTATCTTCTCATATAGCTGATTAACTGATCAATGGAATAACTGACTACAACGTTCTGAGTGCTCTGGTATAGATTGTTCTGATTGAACTGTATCAACAGTTGTTCTCAAGTAGATAACCACTCAACCAGGGAAACATACACAATAATATAAACCTCATACTATCTCCCTCTTCTTCTCCAGCCTTTCAGCCCGTTCCAGCTGGAAGAGACTTCACCATGACAGAAACAACGCGCACCACTAGACCACCAAGCGACGGTAAGTCTTCTACCTGTTAAGGTTTTAGCTGCATGTTCCTGGTTCAAGTTAAGGTGAAAGGTCAACACACGTTCACAGCATCACTTTTCAGAGGCCATCGGCCAGGTCGCAATTGGAAATGAGAACTTGTTCTCAACTTGCCTACCTGGTTAAATAAAGGTAAAATAAATAAAAAATAATGCATCGTATTTCATTCATGTCTCAGGACCATGGTGTGTTAAATGTTAGTTTTCTACAGAATATATGACTGTTTCTACCCTCTCTTTCCCTCTAGGCATGGTGAGGTTGGTAGGCGGGCAGCACCACTGCGAGGGTCGGGTGGAGATGTTCTCAGGGGCGAAGTGGGGTACGGTGTGTGACGACGCCTGGGACATGCCAGATGCCCAGGTGGTGTGTCGCCAGCTGGGATGCGGGCAGGCTGTTGCGGCAAGCGGGGAGGCCTACTTCGGGCCCGGCAGCGGCACCATCCTCCTGGACAATCTGAAGTGCAGTGGCTCCGAGGCCTCGCTCCAGCAGTGCTCACACATATCCTGGGATGTACACAACTGTGACCATTCTGAAGACGCCGGCGTCACGTGCTCCCTGTCATGATTCAAGCAGCGATTCGCCGCCAGGGAGCAATCAAACTACTCCCACCTCCACTGCCAACTAATAGGATGGGCACCGTGGGGGGCATAACCCGGGACTTGTAAACATTATGTAAATAACAGCTCACCCCAATGCCAAATGGAAGGAAGACAACAGCAACCATCTGTAATAAATTTAAAAAACAAATTAACATATGACAATATATTATTAAATATTATGATTATCTATTCCTATTAAGCACTTTATAAATATATAAATAAATAAAAGATGATATATAAAACGCTGCACACATTTTTTGATATTTGATAAACAGAAGAAAACAAAAGCTTTTAACCAACTCACTCTCTCTCTCTGTCTCTCTCTTGTCAAGGTGCTCAAATATTTAGCTTACATGCCAGCAACCTGGTAGTAGGAGAGTTTGATGGTTAAGTAAGGTATATAGGCTATGCTGGTGTGAGATCATACATTATTCAATGTCTAGATGATAGAGGTCCCACAGCCAACCTTCTGCTCACTAGCACACATACTGCACTATAACAATAGAAACAGACATACTGCACTATAACAACAGAAACAGACATACTGCACTATAACAATAGAAACAGACATACTGCACTGCACTATAACAACAGAAACAGACATACTGCACTGCACTATAACAACAGAAACAGACATACTGCACTATAACAACAGAAACAGACATACTGCACTATAACAACAGAAACAGACATACTGCACTATAACAACAGAAACAGACATACTGCACTATAACAATAGAAACAGACATACTGCACTATAACAACAGAAACAGACATACTGCACTATAACAACAGAAACAGACATACTGCACTATAACAATAGAAACAGACATACTGCACTATAACAATAGAAACAGACATACTGCACTATAACAACAGAAACAGACATACTGCACTATAACAACAGAAACAGACATACTGCACTATAACAATAGAAACAGACATACTGCACTATAACAACAGAAACAGACATACTGCACTATAACAATAGAAACAGACATACTGCACTATAACAACAGAAACAGACATACTGCACTATAACAACAGAAACAGACATACTGCACTATAACAACAGAAACAGACATACTGCACTATAACAATAGAAACAGACATACTGCACTATAACAACAGAAACAGACATACTGCACTGCACTATAACAACAGAAACAGACATACTGCACTATAACAACAGAAACAGACATACTGCACTATAACAACAGAAACAGACATACTGCACTGCACTATAACAATAGAAACAGACATACTGCACTATAACAATAGAAACAGACATACTGCACTATAACAACAGAAACAGACATACTGCACTATAACAACAGAAACAGACATACTGCACTATAACAATAGAAACAGACATACTGCACTATAACAACAGAAACAGACATACTGCACTATAACAACAGAAACAGACATACTGCACTGCACTATAACAATAGAAACAGACATACTGCACTATAACAATAGAAACAGACATACTGCACTATAACAATAGAAACAGACATACTGCACTATAACAATAGAAACAGACATACTGCACTATAACAACAGAAACAGACATACTGCACTATAACAACAGAAACAGACATACTGCACTATAACAACAGAAACAGACATACTGCACTATAACAACAGAAACAGACATACTGCACTATAACAATAGAAACAGACATACTGCACTGCACTATAACAATAGAAACAGACATACTGCACTATAACAACAGAAACAGACATACTGCACTATAACAATAGAAACAGACATACTGCACTATAACAACAGAAACAGACATACTGCACTACACTATAACAACAGAAACAGACATACTGCACTATAACAACAGAAACAGACATACTGCACTATAACAACAGAAACAGACATACTGCACTGCACTATAACAACAGAAACAGACATACTGCACTATAACAATAGAAACAGACATACTGCACTGCACTATAACAACAGAAACAGACATACTGCACTATAACAATAGAAACAGACATACTGCACTATAACAACAGAAACAGACATACTGCACTATAACAATAGAAACAGACATACTGCACTATAACAACAGAAACAGACATACTGTACTATAACAACAGAAACAGACATACTGCACTGCACTATAACAATAGAAACAGACATACTGCACTACACTATAACAACAGAAACAGACATACTGCACTATAACAACAGAAACAGACATACTGTACTATAACAACAGAAACAGACATACTGCACTGCACTATAACAATAGAAACAGACATACTGCACTACACTATAACAACAGAAACAGACATACTGCACTATAACAACAGAAACAGACATACTGCACTGCACTATAACAACAGAAACAGACATACTGCACTATAACAATAGAAACAGACATACTGCACTATAACAACAGAAACAGACATACTGCACTATAACAACAGAAACAGACATACTGCACTATAACAATAGAAACAGACATACTGCACTATAACAACAGAAACAGACATACTGCACTGCACTATAACAACAGAAACAGACATACTGCACTATAACAACAGAAACAGACATACTGCACTATAACAACAGAAACAGACATACTGCACTATAACAACAGAAACAGACATACTGCACTATAACAACAGAAACAGACATACTGCACTATAACAACAGAAACAGACATACTGCACTATAACAACAGAAACAGACATACTGCACTATAATAATAGAAACAGACATACTGCACTATAACAATAGAAACAGACATACTGCACTATAACAATAGAAACAGACATACTGCACTATAACAACAGAAACAGACATACTGCACTGCACTATAACAACAGAAACAGACATACTGCACTATAACAATAGAAACAGACATACTGCACTATAACAACAGAAACAGACATACTGCACTATAACAATAGAAACAGACATACTGCACTATAACAATAGAAACAGACATACTGCACTATAACAACAGAAACAGACATACTGCACTATAACAATAGAAACAGACATACTGCACTATAACAATAGAAACAGACATACTGCACTATAACAACAGAAACAGACATACTGCACTACACTATAACAACAGAAACAGACATACTGCACTATAACAACAGAAACAGACATACTGCACTGCACTATAACAACAGAAACAGACATACTGCACTATAACAATAGAAACAGACATACTGCACTATAACAATAGAAACAGACATACTGCACTATAACAACAGAAACAGACATACTGCACTATAATAATAGAAACAGACATACTGCACTATAACAACAGAAACAGACATACTGCACTATAACAACAGAAACAGACATACTGCACTATAACAACAGAAACAGACATACTGCACTATAACAATAGAAACAGACATACTGCACTATAACAACAGAAACAGACATACTGCACTATAACAACAGAAACAGACATACTGCACTATAACAACAGAAACAGACATACTGCACTATAACAATAGAAACAGACATACTGCACTATAACAACAGAAACAGACATACTGCACTATAACAATAGAAACAGACATACTGCACTATAACAACAGAAACAGACATACTGCACTATAACAACAGAAACAGACATACTGCACTATAACAACAGAAACAGACATACTGCACTATAACAACAGAAACAGACATACTGCACTATAACAACAGAAACAGACATACTGCACTATAACAACAGAAACAGACATACTGCACTATAACAACAGAAACAGACATACTGCACTATAACAACAGAAACAGACATACTGCACTATAACAACAGAAACAGACATACTGCACTGCACTATAACAATAGAAACAGACATACTGCACTATAACAACAGAAACAGACATACTGCACTATAACAATAGAAACAGACATACTGCACTATAACAACAGAAACAGACATACTGTACTATAACAACAGAAACAGACATACTGCACTATAACAATAGAAACAGACATACTGCACTATAACAACAGAAACAGACATACTGTACTATAACAACAGAAACAGACATACTGCACTGCACTATAACAATAGAAACAGACATACTGCACTACACTATAACAACAGAAACAGACATACTGCACTATAACAACAGAAACAGACATACTGCACTGCACTATAACAACAGAAACAGACATACTGCACTATAACAATAGAAACAGACATACTGCACTATAACAACAGAAACAGACATACTGCACTATAACAACAGAAACAGACATACTGCACTATAACAATAGAAACAGACATACTGCACTATAACAACAGAAACAGACATACTGCACTATAACAACAGAAACAGACATACTGCACTATAACAATAGAAACAGACATACTGCACTATAACAACAGAAACAGACATACTGCACTATAACAACAGAAACAGACATACTGCACTATAACAATAGAAACAGACATACTGCACTATAACAACAGAAACAGACATACTGCACTATAACAATAGAAACAGACATACTGCACTGCACTATAACAACAGAAACAGACATACTGCACTATAACAACAGAAACAGACATACTGCACTATAATAATAGAAACAGACATACTGCACTATAACAATAGAAACAGACATACTGCACTATAACAATAGAAACAGACATACTGCACTATAACAACAGAAACAGACATACTGCACTATAACAACAGAAACAGACATACTGCACTGCACTATAACAACAGAAACAGACATACTGCACTATAACAATAGAAACAGACATACTGCACTATAACAACAGAAACAGACATACTGCACTATAACAACAGAAACAGACATACTGCACTATAACAACAGAAACAGACATACTGCACTATAACAACAGAAACAGACATACTGCACTATAACAACAGAAACAGACATACTGCACTATAACAATAGAAACAGACATACTGCACTGCACTATAACAATAGAAACAGACATACTGCACTATAACAACAGAAACAGACATACTGCACTATAATAATAGAAACAGACATACTGCACTATAACAATAGAAACAGACATACTGCACTATAACAACAGAAACAGACATACTGCACTATAACAACAGAAACAGACATACTGCACTATAACAATAGAAACAGACATACTGCACTATAACAATAGAAACAGACATACTGCACTATAACAACAGAAACAGACATACTGCACTATAACAATAGAAACAGACATACTGCACTATAACAACAGAAACAGACATACTGCACTATAACAACAGAAACAGACATACTGCACTATAACAACAGAAACAGACATACTGCACTATAACAACAGAAACAGACATACTGCACTATAACAACAGAAACAGACATACTGCACTATAACAACAGAAACAGACATACTGCACTATAATAATAGAAACAGACATACTGCACTATAACAATAGAAACAGACATACTGCACTATAACAATAGAAACAGACATACTGCACTATAACAACAGAAACAGACATACTGCACTACAACAATAGAAACAGACATACTGCACTATAACAATAGAAACAGACATACTGCACTATAACAACAGAAACAGACATACTGCACTATAACAACAGAAACAGACATACTGCACTATAACAACAGAAACAGACATACTGCACTATAACAATAGAAACAGACATACTGCACTATAACAACAGAAACAGACATACTGCACTATAACAATAGAAACAGACATACTGCACTGCACTATAACAACAGAAACAGACATACTGCACTATAACAATAGAAACAGACATACTGCACTATAACAATAGAAACAGACATACTGCACTATAACAATAGAAACAGACATACTGCACTATAACAACAGAAACAGACATACTGCACTATAACAACAGAAACAGACATACTGCACTATAACAATAGAAACAGACATACTGCACTATAACAACAGAAACAGACATACTGCACTATAACAATAGAAACAGACATACTGCACTATAACAACAGAAACAGACATACTGCACTATAACAACAGAAACAGACATACTGCACTATAACAACAGAAACAGACATACTGCACTATAACAACAGAAACAGACATACTGCACTATAACAACAGAAACAGACATACTGCACTATAACAACAGAAACAGACATACTGCACTATAACAATAGAAACAGACATACTGCACTATAACAATAGAAACAGACATACTGCACTATAACAATAGAAACAGACATACTGCACTGCACTATAACAACAGAAACAGACATACTGCACTATAACAATAGAAACAGACATACTGCACTGCACTATAACAACAGAAACAGACATACTGCACTATAACAATAGAAACAGACATACTGCACTATAACAACAGAAACAGACATACTGCACTATAACAACAGAAACAGACATACTGCACTATAACAATAGAAACAGACATACTGCACTATAACAACAGAAACAGACATACTGCACTACAACAACAGAAACAGACATACTGCACTATAACAATAGAAACAGACATACTGCACTATAACAACAGAAACAGACATACTGCACTATAACAATAGAAACAGACATACTGTACTATAATAATAGAAACAGACATACTGCACTATAACAACAGAAACAGACATACTGCACTATAACAACAGAAACAGACATACTGCACTATAACAACAGAAACAGACATACTGCACTATAACAACAGAAACAGACATACTGCACTATAACAATAGAAACAGACATACTGCACTATAACAACAGAAACAGACATACTGCACTATAACAACAGAAACAGACATACTGCACTATAACAACAGAAACAGACATACTGCACTATAACAACAGAAACAGACATACTGCACTATAACAATAGAAACAGACATACTGCACTATAACAACAGAAACAGACATACTGCACTATAACAACAGAAACAGACATACTGCACTGCACTATAACAATAGAAACAGACATACTGCACTATAACAATAGAAACAGACATACTGCACTATAACAATAGAAACAGACATACTGCACTATAACAATAGAAACAGACATACTGCACTATAACAACAGAAACAGACATACTGCACTACAACAACAGAAACAGACATACTGCACTATAACAACAGAAACAGACATACTGCACTATAACAACAGAAACAGACATACTGCACTATAACAATAGAAACAGACATACTGCACTATAACAACAGAAACAGACATACTGCACTATAACAACAGAAACAGACATACTGCACTATAACAACAGAAACAGACATACTGCACTATAACAACAGAAACAGACATACTGCACTATAACAACAGAAACAGACATACTGCACTATAACAACAGAAACAGACATACTGCACTATAACAATAGAAACAGACATACTGCACTATAACAATAGAAACAGACATACTGCACTATAACAACAGAAACAGACATACTGCACTATAACAATAGAAACAGACATACTGCACTGCACTATAACAACAGAAACAGACATACTGCACTATAACAATAGAAACAGACATACTGCACTATAACAATAGAAACAGACATACTGCACTATAACAATAGAAACAGACATACTGCACTATAACAACAGAAACAGACATACTGCACTATAACAACAGAAACAGACATACTGCACTATAACAATAGAAACAGACATACTGCACTATAACAACAGAAACAGACATACTGCACTATAACAATAGAAACAGACATACTGCACTATAACAATAGAAACAGACATACTGCACTATAACAACAGAAACAGACATACTGTACTATAATAATAGAAACAGACATACTGCACTATAACAATAGAAACAGACATACTGCACTATAACAATAGAAACAGACATACTGCACTACAACAACAGAAACAGACATACTGCACTATAATAATAGAAACAGACATACTGCACTGCACTATAACAATAGAAACAGACATACTGCACTATAACAACAGAAACAGACATACTGCACTATAACAACAGAAACAGACATACTGCACTATAACAATAGAAACAGACATACTGCACTATAACAATAGAAACAGACATACTGCACTATAACAACAGAAACAGACATACTGCACTATAACAACAGAAACAGACATACTGCACTATAACAACAGAAACAGACATACTGCACTGCACTATAACAACAGAAACAGACATACTGCACTATAACAACAGAAACAGACATACTGCACTGCACTATAACAACAGAAACAGACATACTGCACTATAACAATAGAAACAGACATACTGCACTATAACAACAGAAACAGACATACTGCACTATAACAACAGAAACACACATACTGCACTATAACAACAGAAACAGACATACTGCACTATAACAACAGAAACAGACATACTGCACTGCACTATAACAACAGAAACAGACATACTGCACTATAACAATAGAAACAGACATACTGCACTATAACAACAGAAACAGACATACTGCACTATAACAACAGAAACAGACATACTGCACTATAACAACAGAAACAGACATACTGCACTATAACAACAGAAACAGACATACTGCACTATAACAATAGAAACAGACATACTGCACTATAACAACAGAAACAGACATACTGCACTATAATAATAGAAACAGACATACTGCACTACAACAACAGAAACAGACATACTGCACTATAACAACAGAAACAGACATACTGCACTGCACTATAACAATAGAAACAGACATACTGCACTGCACTATAACAATAGAAACAGACATACTGCACTACACTATAACAATAGAAACAGACATACTGTACTATAACAATAGAAACAGACATACTGCACTGCACTATAACAATAGAAACAGACATACTGCACTATAATAATAGAAACAGACATACTGCACTATAACAATAGAAACAGACATACTGCACTATAACAACAGAAACAGACATACTGCACTATAACAACAGAAACAGACATACTGCACTATAACAACAGAAACAGACATACTGCACTATAACAATAGAAACAGACATACTGCACTATAACAATAGAAACAGACATACTGCACTATAACAACAGAAACAGACATACTGCACTATAACAACAGAAACAGACATACTGCACTATAACAACAGAAACAGACATACTGCACTATAACAACAGAAACAGACATACTGCACTATAACAACAGAAACAGACATACTGCACTACAACAACAGAAACAGACATACTGCACTATAACAATAGAAACAGACATACTGCACTATAACAATAGAAACAGACATACTGCACTATAACAATAGAAACAGACATACTGCACTATAACAATAGAAACAGACATACTGCACTACACTATAACAATAGAAACAGACATACTGCACTATAACAACAGAAACAGACATACTGCACTGCACTATAACAATAGAAACAGACATACTGCACTACACTATAACAATAGAAACAGACATACTGTACTATAACAATAGAAACAGACATACTGCACTGCACTATAACAATAGAAACAGACATACTGCACTATAATAATAGAAACAGACATACTGCACTATAACAATAGAAACAGACATACTGCACTATAATAATAGAAACAGACATACTGCACTATAACAATAGAAACAGACATACTGCACTATAACAACAGAAACAGACATACTGCACTATAACAATAGAAACAGACATACTGCACTATAATAATAGAAACAGACATACTGCACTATAACAATAGAAACAGACATACTGCACTATAACAACAGAAACAGACATACTGCACTATAACAACAGAAACAGACATACTGCACTGCACTATAACAACAGAAACAGACATACTGCACTATAACAACAGAAACAGACATACTGCACTATAACAATAGAAACAGACATACTGCACTATAACAATAGAAACAGACATACTGCACTATAACAACAGAAACAGACATACTGCACTATAACAATAGAAACAGACATACTGCACTGCACTATAATAATAGAAACAGACATACTGCACTATAACAACAGAAACAGACATACTGCACTATAACAACAGAAACAGACATACTGCACTGCACTATAACAACAGAAACAGACATACTGCACTATAACAACAGAAACAGACATACTGCACTATAATAATAGAAACAGACATACTGCACTATAATAATAGAAACAGACATACTGCACTATAACAACAGAAACAGACATACTGCACTATAACAATAGAAACAGACATACTGCACTATAACAACAGAAACAGACATACTGCACTATAACAACAGAAACAGACATACTGCACTATAACAATAGAAACAGACATACTGCACTGCACTATAACAACAGAAACAGACATACTGCACTATAACAATAGAAACAGACATACTGCACTATAACAACAGAAACAGACATACTGCACTATAACAACAGAAACAGACATACTGCACTATAACAATAGAAACAGACATACTGTACTATAACAATAGAAACAGACATACTGCACTGCACTATAACAATAGAAACAGACATACTGCACTATAACAATAGAAACAGACATACTGCACTGCACTATAACAACAGAAACAGACATACTGCACTATAACAATAGAAACAGACATACTGCACTATAACAATAGAAACAGACATACTGCACTATAACAACAGAAACAGACATACTGTACTATAACAATAGAAACAGACATACTGCACTGCACTATAACAATAGAAACAGACATACTGCACTATAACAACAGAAACAGACATACTGCACTGCACTATAACAATAGAAACAGACATACTGCACTATAACAATAGAAACAGACATACTGCACTATAACAACAGAAACAGACATACTGCACTATAACAACAGAAACAGACATACTGCACTACAACAACAGAAACAGACATACTGCACTGCACTATAACAATAGAAACAGACATACTGCACTATAACAACAGAAACAGACATACTGCACTATAATAATAGAAACAGACATACTGCACTATAACAACAGAAACAGACATACTGCACTATAACAATAGAAACAGACATACTGCACTATAACAATAGAAACAGACATACTGCACTATAACAATAGAAACAGACATACTGTACTATAATAATAGAAACAGACATACAGGCAAAAAGACAGACAGTACATGTACATGACACCGTAGTGCTCTTTGCATGTTTTTTCCCCCAATTTTTATAAATTGTAATGTATTATTCCTGAGAAGAGGTGGACATATGTCTGGAATCAGATCATTTTGACTTCCAAAGCTCTGGCATTGTAGTTATTTTGGTAATGTTATTTTTAAATGTGACACCTTTCATGTGTAAATCGTCACCCTATCCAGCTAGTCTTCCATTTTGTCCTCTCTTGTAGACCAGGATGACTCATTACATTCTGTCTGCCGTGTGTATTTTCATGTCTGGTTCTCTCTCTCTCTCTCTCTCTCTCTCTCTCTCTCTCTCTCTCTCTCTCTCTCTCTCTCTCTCTCTCTCTCTCCCTTTCTCTCCCTTTCTCTCTCTATCTCTGACAGTGCTATTTCAGGAAGAGTATGGCAAATGATCTAAGCTTTAGCTACAGCCTTACTGTGAAATCAGTTCTCCTCTTCAATTGTCTCATGGTGCCTCTTTATTTTGTGTTTTGTATTGGACATGTAGTAATGTTGGGCGTGTCACTCTACGAGACCTCTAACCCACCCAGATAACCTACCCAGGTAACCCACCTAGATAACCCACCCAGGTAACTCTCCCAAATAACCCACCCAGGTAACCCACCCAGTTAACCCACCCAGTTAACCCACCCAGGTAACTCTCCCAGGTAACCCTCACAGTTAACCCACCCAGGTAACCCACCCAGGTAACTCTCCCAGGTGACTCTCCCAGGTAACTCTCCCAGGTAACCCACCCAGGTAACTCTCCCAGGTAACCCACCCAGGTAACCCACCCAGGTAACTCTCCCAGGTAACACACCCAGATAACCCACCCAGGTAACTCTCCCAGGTAACTCTCCCAGGTATCCCACCCAGGTGACTCTCCCAGGTAACTCTCCCAGGTGACTCTCCCAGGTAACTCTCCCAGGTAACCCACCCAGGTAACTCTCCCAGGTAACCCACCCAGGTAACCCACCCAGGTAACTCTCCCAGGTAACTCTCCCAGGTAACCCACCCAGGTAACCCACCCAGGTAACTCTCCCAGGTCAGTGGTCAGGCTGTGGTCAGTGCTGTGGTTAAGCTGTGGTCAGGCTGTGGTCAGGCTGTGGTCAGGCTGTGGTCAGGCTGTGGTCAGTGCTGTGGTCAGGCTGTCGTTAAGCTGTGGTCAGGCTGTGGTCAGGCTGTGGTTAGGCTGTGGTCAGTGCTGTGGTTAAGCTGTGGTCAGTGCTGTGGTCAGGCTGTGGTCAGTGCTGTGGTCAGTGCTGTGGTTAAGCTGTGGTCAGGCTGTGGTCAGTGCTGTGGTTAAGCTGTGGTCAGGCTGTGGTCAGGCTGTGGTCAGTGCTGTGGTTAAGCTGTGGTCAGTGCTGTGGTCAGTGCTGTGGTTAAGCTGTGGTCAGGCTGTGGTCAGGCTGTGGTCAGTGCTGTGGTTAAGCTGTGGTCAGGCTGTGGTCAGTGCTGTGGTTAAGCTGTGGTCAGTGCTGTGGTTAAGCTGTGGTCAGTGCTGTGGTTAAGCTGTGGTCAGGCTGTGGTCAGGCTGTGGTCAGTGCTGTGGTCAGTGCTGTGGTCAGGCTGTGGTCAGTGCTGTGGTTAAGCTGTGGTCAGTGCTGTGGTCAGGCTGTGGTCAGGCTGTGGTCAGGCTGTGGTCAGTGCTGTGGTTAAGCTGTGGTCAGTGCTGTGGTCAGTGCTGTGGTTAAGCTGTGGTCAGGCTGTGGTCAGGCTGTGGTCAGTGCTGTGGTTAAGCTGTGGTCAGTGCTGTGGTTAAGCTGTGGTCAGGCTGTGGTCAGGCTGTGGTCAGTGCTGTGGTCAGGCTGTGGTCAGTGCTGTGGTCAGTGCTGTGGTTAAGCTGTGGTCAGTGCTGTGGTCAGGCTGTGGTCAGTGCTGTGGTTAAGCTGTGGTCAGGCTGTGGTCAGGCTGTGGTCAGTGCTGTGGTTAAGCTGTGGTCAGTGCTGTGGTTAAGCTGTGGTCAGGCTGGCTAACTGACATGGTAGAGCTGCTTGGGCAGGTTAAACCCAGGAATGATGATGGGCTCTTGGTGGATTTGTTCTGCAGCCTATTAGACCTGCACTCTGCTGCTCGACATAGAGGCTAGTCAATTACTGCAATATGCTATTCTAATCAATTCAGATTGTGACTAAACATGAAAGGTACCCTAGGCTCTTCAAGTTCCCCCTATAAAGACCCTACGGAAGTCTACACTAGACCTTCTGTCACAGCATGTGTATGAGAATAAGCCTCTCTCTAGTCTGCTAATGTTCAATGATAGGGTGTGGTTAAATGGTTTAGAATAAACCGTACCGTTCCCACAGCACCCTGCACAGAGTAAAAGCGTATGATTCTAACGGTAGAATCCTATTCGTTAACCAGTATCAGCCACTGACTGTGCTCCCAATAAGGATTGTTACATCACGACACATTTACACGCCTATTTTCTGGCGCTGACGCAATCCAGGGAAAGTGGTAATGTTGGGAGGGAGTGTCCCGTCCGCACGCACAGACAGCAGGGAGCAGCTGCAGCAAGAGGACCTCTGGTAACATTCCACTTGTATTGCTGAAAGTGACATATATTACCATTTAAAACTTTAACAATTCTATAATAGCATTGTATCAACGACAGCTAAAATGGTAGATCGCGAGCAACTGGTGCAGAAAGCCAGGCTGGCCGAACAGGCTGAAAGATATGACGATATGGCAGCAGCAATGAAATCGGTAAGTTCTGCTTTGGAATCATATTTCTGAGATGAATAAGCGGTCATAAATATCTGCCACTAACAGTGTCATTTCCTCCCGTTTAAAAAAATAAATAAAATATATATACATTTACATACATAATAATTGCGATGTATCCTATGGCAATCAGTGTTGTCTGCTTATTGCATTCCATATTTAATTAGATGCATATTCGATGTATTAAACATGCCTTGAAAGAACATTATTATGGCAAAACCTTTAACTTGAATAAGACAGGGGATAGCCAATATATCATGCCATTTACATTTTCGGGGAACGTGACTGGCAGTGGCAAGGCCCATAGGTTACTACAATACATATCCGTTATTTTTTATTTTTTTTATCCAGCAATTGTTTGCACCACATTCGTTATCTAAATGAAAGGCATGTTTATTGAAACGCCGAGTTATGGTCACGTAGTGCATTGCCTTATAGTATAAAGTGGTTGTCAGTGTGGCATAGGGCTGTCAGATGAAGGAAACAAAAAACCGAATGCGGACTGTTTGATCTTGGGGCGGTGCCTTCTTTTTGTTGCCATGGAAACAATGATGGGGAGTAATAACGGATAAATAATCTTTCTCTGGAGATGAAACCTGTTTGTTTAATTGTTGATCTAACTGAATTAAATGGGAAACATGATTAATATTGGCAAGGAGAGGCAGTGGAATCTTCGTGTAAAATGATGTGCTTTTGGGTAGACACCAGAGAGAACAAGCAATTCACTGGTACTGTAGCCTTTATTAAACTACTGTTCAAGAGTGACATGGTCGGAGGCGAGGATGGCTCAATTTCCTGGTTGTCATACTAATCTCTAACCATGACAATTTTCCCGCGAAGATCCATTTTTATTAGTCCTATCTAACATTGTGAGGAAATACATTTATGCACACACACACACACACACACACACACACACACACAAAGTCAGTAGCACGCGCTGTATAGAATAAAGCAAACTGTTGTAGCCTATATCGATTTTGCGCAATATACAATGTGTCCGTAAAATATGATCCTGGGAACGTGAAACGTGGGTGGTAGGATAAATCCTTCTAGAACGTTCTTTGGTTGTCATATTGCAGTGGATGCAGACTGGAACGTGTTAGAATGGTCGGAATGGTTCTGAATTCCATCTCAAAGATAACCGGCATTGTAGCAGCCAATGCTGTATCATTGCATCCTCCTCGACCTCGTCAGAAGGAAGGCGTAGCAGGTACTTGTGTACGAGGCGTGTCGCAGAATGTGCCAAGGTGCAGTACCCGTATTGCACCATTTCGGGAATCGGACTCAGCCCTTTTTATCCGTGGCCTACTATTCAGACATGCTATAGGAGGGGCTTGATATAATCAGAAGGATGATATTGACTACTCGGTGTATAAACACTAGCTGAGATAGTGGATGATATGGTCAGGTCAGTATGGGGTAGCTGTCCCTGGCCTGGGATGTATGTCCAATGTGGTAGCCTGTCTAGCCTATCTCTCATCCTTATCCTGACCAAACAAACATGAATGTACAATCTACCCAACACAGGAGGTTGGTGGCACCTTAATCGGGGAGGATGGGCTAGTGGTAATGGCTAGAGCGGAATCAGTGGAATGGTATCAAATACATCAAACACATGGTTTATTATTATTATTATTATTATCCGACCCTGCTGGTCATTTATGAACATTTGTACATCTAGGCCATGTGCTGTTATAATCTCCACCCGGCACAGCCAGAAGAGGACTGGCCACCCCTCATAGCCTGGTTCCTCTCTAGGTTTCTTCCTAGGTTTTGGCCTTTCAAGGGAGTTTTTTCCTAGCCACCGTGCTTCTACACCTGCATTGCTTGCTGTTTGGGGTTTTAGGCTGGGTTTCTGTACAGCACTTTGAGATATCAGCCGATGTAATAAGGGATTTATAAATAAATACATTTCATTTGATTTCCAGGTGTTTGATGCCATTCCGTTTGCTCCGTTCCAGCCTTTACTATGAGCTGTCCTCCCCTACAGCAGCCTCCACTGATACACAATAGTATATTGGGTCTGTATTACATCAATAGGATAGAGAGGGAAGAGAGCATAGCAGGCTATTCACCTTAATGAGTAGACAAACCAATAGTGATGGACTGTATCCACCTCTGAGAAAATGATCTGTCACAGACTACTAGTCCATAGAGGGCATGGCATAATTACCTTGAACAGGGCGCTTTAATGTTGAACGGTAGGTTGTCACTAAGTAGTTACTGTAGTACACTGTAATAACACAGAGTCCATTGCAGAAGCTGGCTGTAGTATTAGCAGCCAGTCAGTATGTAATGTAAATGAATCATGTTCTCCAGGGTTAAGGTCAGTATGTAATGTAAATGAATCATGTTCTCCAGGGTTAAGGTCAGTATGTAATGTAAATGAATCATGTTCTCCAGGGTTAAGGTCAGTATGTAATGTAAATGAATCATGTTCTCCAGGGTTAAGGTCAGTATGTAATGTAAATGAATCATGTTCTCCAGGGTTAAGGTCAGTATGTAATGTAAATGAATCATGTTCTCCAGGGTTAAGGTCAGTATGTAATGTGAATGAATCATGTTCTCCAGGGTTAAGGTCAGTATGTAATGTAAATGAATCATGTTCTCCAGGGTTAAGGTCAGTATGTAATGTAAATGAATCATGTTCTCCAGGGTTAAGGTCAGTATGTAATGTAAATGAATCATGTTCTCCAGGGTTAAGGTCAGTATGTAATGTAAATGAATCATGTTCTCCAGGGTTAAGGTCAGTATGTAATGTAAATGAATCATGTTCTCCAGGGTTAAGGTCAGTATGTAATGTAAATGAATCATGTTCTCCAGGGTTAAGGTCAGTATGTAATGTAAATGAATCATGTTCTCCAGGGTTAAGGTCAGTATGTAATGTAAATGAATCATGTTCTCCAGGGTTAAGGTCAGTATGTAATGTAAATGAATCTGTTCTCCAGGGTTAAGGTCAGTATGTAATGTAAATGAATCATGTTCTCCAGGGTTAAGGTCAGTATGTAATGTAAATGAATCATGTTCTCCAGGGTTAAGGTCAGTATGTCATGTAAATGAATCATGTTCTCCAGGGTTAAGGTCAGTATGTAATGTAAATGAATCACGCTCTCCAGGGTTAAGGTCAGTATGTAATGTAAATGAATCTCGCTCTCCAGGGTTAAGGTCAGTATGTAATGTAAATGAATCTCGCTCTCCAGGATAGTAGGCCAATGAGGTGTAATAGTAGACAGCAATCTGGGCATTTGATATCAGGAAACGCCCATTGCTGCCTGCCATTGGTCAGTCCATTGATACCTTCCATTGGTCAGTTCCAGTGCTATGAGACTGATGGTTTCTTGACATAGATAATTTGTTTACATAGCAGGTTAGGATAACTAACGTGGAAGGCTAGGATAATTTATGTAGCAGGTTAGGATAACTAACGTGGAAGGCTAGGATAATTTATGTAGCAGGTTAGGATAACTAACGTGGAAGGCTAGGATAATTTATGTAGCAGGTTAGGATAACTAACGTGGAAGGCTAGGATCATTTATGTAGCAGGTTAGGATAACTAACGTGGAAGGCTAGGATAATTTATGTAGCAGGTTAGGATAACTAACGTGGAAGGCCAGGATCATTTATGTAGCAGGTTAGGATAACTAACGTGGAAGGCTAGGATAATTTATGTAGCAGGTTAGGATAACTAACGTGGAAGGCTAGGATCATTTATGTAGCAGGTTAGGATAACTAACGTGGAAGGCTAGGATAATTTATGTAGCAGGTTAGGATAACTAACGTGGAAGGCTAGGATAATTTATGTAGCAGGTTAGGATAACTAACGTGGAAGGCTAGGATCATTTATGTAGCAGGTTAGGTGAATTAGGGTGGCAGGTTAGGAGAATGAGGTTAAGGTTAGGAAAAGGGTTAGGGTTAGGCTTAGCTACAATGGTACTGTTGTCAACAACTGTTGTCCTTGATGCAAAATAAATGGCCACCGACCAATAGCGAGAATTAATGGGAGTAATTTGACATCAAGAAACGCCGATAAACGCCCCACAGCATTTCCCAAAGTCAGTCCCCTTAGCACTAGCACTACACAGCTGATTCCAATGAATCAAAGCTTGATGATGAGTTGGTTATTTGAATCAGCCGGTAGTGCTAGGGCAAAAACCAAAACGTTCACACAGGGGGGGCCCCAGGACCGGGTTTTGGGAAATCCTGGTCTAGCAGGTTGCTTTAGGACCAGGTGGTGGTAATGTCAGGGGAGGGGGGCTTTCGCTCCACCCTCTAAATTAAGGCTGACTCAGAGAGGGACGAGGGGAGCCCTCATCCTAGGCTGACGACTCACACTAAAGTCTTCCGCTGCTCTGTCATTCGCTACACACTTTAATCCGAGACATCATTGAAGTCGTTTCATTGAAGGGTGTTGTAAAAAACAAAGTCATCAGTGATTGGATCATCTCCAACCGATCAGAGAATGATCAGAGAATGAAAGCCAATGACGAATTTTCAAACCTGCACTTTACCCACCTCCGTGTGTTCAGGCTCTGGCCCAACCCAACCCAACCCATTGGTTTCTGGACCAATCAGACGGCCCCAAATGTGTTTGCATTCAGTGAAGGGTCCGGGAGGCACCCAGATCCAGGCTCATTGCAGAGAAGAAACTAACATCCATGGGCATAGCGTAGCGTTTTGCCGGATCAAGGTAGCCAGGCACCCCCCATCCTTATCCTTATGCCCCAACCCCCAACCCCCATCCTAATCCCCAGCCCCAACCCCCATCCTTATCCTTATGCCCCAACCCCCATTCTTATCCTTATGCCCCAACCCCCATTCTTACCCTTATGCCCCAACCCCCATTCTTATCCCCAGCCCCAATCCCTATCCTTATCCGTATGCCCCAACCCCCATCTTTATCCTTATGCCCCAACCTCCATCCTTATCCTTACGCCCCAGCCCCCATCCTTATCCTTATGCCCCAACCCACATCCTTATCCTTATGCCCCAACCCCCATCCTTATCCTTATGCCCCAAGCCCCATCCTAATCCCCAACCCCGAACCCCATCCTAATCCTAATACCCAACCCTCATCCTTATCCCCAACCCCCATCCTAATCCCCAACCCCCATCCTTATCCCCAACCCCCATCCTAATTCCCAGCCCCAACCCCTATCCTAATCCCCAGGCCCAACCCCCATCTTTATCC